>NC_137454.1:303659992-303863104 GCF_964235325.1 Thermobia domestica | reverse complement strand
TCCTCCTCCTCCACCTCTTCGTATCGCCACATCCAGTGGTTTAACAAGATGGAGGAATTATTGGATGTGGCCGAAGGTAGGAAAAGAAGAAGAAGAAGAGAGGGGGAGAATAAGTTAAGTAAAAACAAGCAAAAAAGATATTTACCAGTGGTGGATGAACTACCGAAAGAAGTAATACTGGTGGAAGAAGTGGAACAGATACCAGCACCGTCATTGGAACCAATGGTAGAAGAGGAAGTGATCCCATTGAGACCAATAGTAGCACCAGTGGGGGAGGGGGAAAATGTTGATTTATTGATATTAGAAGATGGGGAAAACGCTGTTTTTATAGCCGCGTATAATAAATGGGAACGACTTCAAAAAATAAAAAAACTAAAAGAAAAATTTTTGTAAAATACTTGTAAATATAATGTAAATAAATCATGTTTTTGGGTGAATGGGTAAATTTTGAGTTTCCTTTCCTTTGAATTTTTAAAACCTACCTAACAAAGGTCATAAAAATGTCTAACTTTTTTTTTTTCCGTGTCATATTGAACTTATAGATACCTTTTATTAACAGTAACGTTTCGAAGCATAGAAAAGATATTTTCAGAATAAGAATTGTTGTTAGAATTTTTAAAAAAAAAAAACAGGAAAAAAAATCTTTATGCTTTTCAGTACGTTGCACTATTTAGTTAACAGTTTCAATTGAAAAGATTTTAATTATGCTATCATAACTAATTTGATTTCCCTTCAATATCAAATTGTACATGAGTTTTCCTTTTATTTTTAATCAATATACATAGTTGTAGGGTGAAACATGCTTAATGAGATATTTGCTGGTGTCCATAAATAAGAATTAAATCAACAACAACAACATTTTTCGTTTACTAATTAGTTGTTGCTATTAAATGATAGTATACTGAAAGAAAAGTCTGAATTTTTTCTTTTTGATTAAATCCGTTTAAGATGAGTGAATGAATTTATTTTATTCTCTCACTTGTATAAGATGTTCGAAGAATATGTAAGAGAATAAAAGATACTCTCCTAATAAATTACTCAGAGCAACTTATTTTATGCAGGCAAGTTAGAGAATTTGAATACTTTTTCTTCTGTGAACACTAAAATGTACTTGGTAGCAGGGAACATACATTGAGAACAGTTTTTTATTCCTTGAATAATTAACTAGGTATTTCTTTTGGGTTTGAAGCTGTGGATTTTATATAAAATTTTGTGCAAAAACACAATAATATCCAACTATTTAAGGTAAATATAAATAAAGGGTTTCAGTGTAGAATGACATATATGTTAATTGGCATACCATTATTTATTTGGATGAAATGAAGTCCCGTACACTTAGGTCATGAAGATTTGTTGTCTCTTAGACACTTTATAAAAAAAAAGCGGCCATGAGAAACACAAATACTTGTCATAAAATGTTCAAATAATTGGAGTATCCTAGGATCGACCCCCAAGCACTAAAGGTGACCACTAACCCATCGCAATCCCCAAAGACAAAAGAACTTTAGTTCAGTTTAGATACTTAATGCTGCCATCAGAATATTTTCTTTGTGCAGCATGGAATCGAACTCTGAATAATTGTAAAGATTAAATAGCAAATTGTTTCTTAGAAATAAAAATTACTTACTTACTTACTATGGTATCTGTGTACGCTTAGTTATGAAATTATTTTGAATAATAAATGAAATCTGTGAGTCCCACGATTATGTCGGATCACTTTAGAAAAGGTTATGAAATTGGTGGAATAAAAAAGTGGGAGAACATGGTGTTTGTTCAGCACATTTTATAAGGAATAAATCCAAACTTAATGTATGTCATAAAAAAATGATGAAATAATTGATGCAAGCGGTAATCGAACCAGGAACCCTAAGCAGTGGAAATGAACGACTTACCACTGAACCCTTATGGCTCCGCTATAAGAAATGAAATAATTAATGCAAACGGTAATCAAATCAGGGACCCTAAGCAGTGAAAATGATTGCTTTATCATTAAACCATTATAATCCTATAATGATAAATGAATACCTAATGCAGAAAAGTCTAACTGTAGAAACCACCTAGCACTGAAAAACTAAACATTGAAACTTGTCAGCATAGTAATCCATATAATTTTATTTTATTTTATTTTATTGGATGCTCAAGGAAATTGTATTTTCAAAAGTGTTAAAATTAAATGTGAATCATAGGACTGACCTGTTATGAAAGAATAAAAGTTTGGTCTCGATAAGAAAACAATAGTGAACTATGGCTAACGTACATATAGATTTATTATCAAATCTTTGAAAAACTTTGAACAAATCTTTTCTGTTTTGAACAGTACATAAGTAAAATTAATGAACAACTGTGTGTCAAATAAGTAAGATTAATACATACTAAAAGATGGTTGTTTTCAAGAACTTGAACTGAAAATTGCTTCTACCGGCCTTCTTTTTTTTAAAAAAAAAAAAAACAAGTGGTTAAATGAAATGATAGGAAAAGCTGGTAGATTAAGTTTAGTTGACCTCCCCTTTGAACAGTAATGGGTATTTTATATAATCTTACAAAGTTATTGTTCGTGAAGAAAAGTGTAAATAAAATGATGATGATTTTCTACATGACTATGGTCTGTTACCACCGATAACATGGACGCTATCCGTTTAGCAAAAAGGAGGAGGGTCATGTTGGGAGATTGAATCTAATTCAATACAATAGAGATATATAACCTAACGCATCGACATAAAAAAAAACTGTTTAAATAAGTAAATGATCTTTGAATATATGTCATATAGACATGAAAAAAGAATACAAATAAATAGGAAATAAATCAGTGATTACTTGTACAAATAAATTTTAGTTTCATGAAACTTCAAACATAAGAAGTTTGTGAAACAGTTTATTCTCCTTTGCCATTGCAAAAGTTGGTGTTAGTTTTTTTTTCTTTCCTAAACTTTTAACATATAGCATACCTAATGAAAATTCACAGGGATTTCTAGCACTGATCAAATACATAATGTAGGCTTCAGTTTTAACATATATTTACAACTTACTACATGGATTGTCTACAAGAATCCTTAACATTTGGCGAGTTTTCGATAGCATTTGTTCCTCCTATTGTACGCGATACTTTATCTGTAAACATATTTAGCGAAAGTTCAATAACTATTGTCTCATGATAACAACTGTAATAAATTTTTCAAGTGTGGAGTATTCTGTAGATAAGATACCACCACTCGTTGCTAAAAGTTGTCACAAAAGGAAGTAATCCACCATGTCTTAAATGTAAAATAACCAAAAGTATATTTTAAAAAAAGGATTTAAAAGAATTATTTATCGATACGTTGAAATCCAACAGGCTAATTAAAAGATAAGTAAATACAAAAGGAGCTATTGGGGTTTCAGGTATCGTGATTTCTAATTATTGCTTTCAATGTGAATATATAGAAATTCAAGCACGTGCAGTAAACGGTCTGAGTGACTTTGTCGCTTGTAAAACTGATGCAAAGATGAAATATTCAAGCTAATTTGGATAATAAAAGAATAGTATCTAAAACTAATAGGGGGATGGAAACTATGAGTTTCAGGTCTACCTTAAACTTGTTCAAACATGTTTTCATTGGTTAATTCAAACATGGCATTACATCCCACGGTGAAAAGTATAAATACTGCGGTTAAGAAAGCTACATAAGAATATTGTTGTACTGTTTGTAGTCGATGAAGATTTCTTCTTCTTTGTATGGTGGTCAATGAAGATATTTGTGCCTAGTGGTTTTTTTTTTTTTTTCATTATTTCGCTTCTTATTTTTATTGGTTCGTATGCCAGAGCATACTCCTAAGAGCAGCTACGCTGCAAAACTTACAAAAATTTCTTATTTTTTACCGATCGCTTGGTACACAAGCTCAGAGCAGCTACGCTGTGATTATTTTATTCGTTCGTGTTATTTTATTTTATTGGTTCATTTGCTTTTTTTTTTGTTCAATCACTTCATATTTTTACGGATCGTATGTTATACATACTCTGAACAAATTTATTTGTGAACGTTTTAAAAATTGGTGTTAATTATTGGATTGTATGCTAAAACATACTCCTAAGAACAGGTACCCTGTGAACCTACAAATAATTTCAAAAATACTAACTAAGCTCGTTTTAAAATTAAAGTCGTAAGAGCAGCTACGCTGCGAACTTGTAAATAATTCGCTTGGTACACAAGCTCAGAACACTTACAGTGTGATTATTTTATTCGTTCGTGTTATTTTATTTTATTGGTTCATTTGCTTTTTTTTGTTCAATCACTTCATTAGAAGTTCCGTGTTAATTATTTGTTTCGAAAATACTAACTAAGCTCGTTTTAAAATTAAAGTCGTAAGAGCAACTACGTTGTGAACTATTATATAATTCGTTTACTCTGTCGAACTGAAAAATGTCTAATGCTGAAAACGTATTGCTCTGTTTCTGCGATAATATTCACATAACCATTCAGTGCTTAATAAATGCTTTTCAAATGTGGGAATCTAAAAGAAGAAGTATGTTTCTTTGCAGTGGGTGTGCACATGGATTGAAAGACGCAATAAACCATGACTGTATTCTGTTACATAAAAATATATTGAAAACAAAAGTACTAGGTGTTATTATGGATATGGACACACAAAACGAAATTTGGTATACGTTTCAAAAAATGCACGACAATACTTTTAATAAATTAGAACAGTTTTTTCATATATATGATGATGCCATTCATAATGATACATTTGTTAATCAACTGATAGAAATATTTTTGCAGAAAGATTTTAAGAAATTCTTAATTTGGAATGAAAAACAAAGTGATAGTGATAGTGTTTGTGATTGAAAAAAAATATGAAGACGTATGGATGAAAATGTTACTCTTCTGTAGGTATATTACATGTACAAAATGTAAAAAAGGTACAATTTGCCATGATTTTTTTTTTCTGTGAACGTTACAAGTAAATCTTACTCAAGTAAATATCTAAGAAAAAATAGTTACTGTGTAGTGCAGTGCAGTGCTATCATACTAAACATTTCTTCAAATATTTATGTAAATGAGTTGAAAACTAATTAACACAATACAAATTTAAAAAAAAAATCGTGTAAAAAACCAATATAAACTATTGAAAGTTGTTTCATATTGCTGAATAAATGAAGACTTTATACAAGCTTCATATTGCTGAATAATAATAAATCGGAGATTTTTTATTATTGTACTTTTTGCAAACAATATTCGCAAAAGCCTTCGGCTCCCAAAAGTTTACGTACACTAGTTATTAATTGGTAGTGATTATCTTTGTACAATAAATATATTTGCTTACCACCTTTTATTTCTGGATACATTCCATAAAATTCACGACTATTAAGTTTCTTTTCAAAGACAATGATTTGGTACTTGGGTGTCAGGTATTGTTGAAATTTTTCACATCATTAATAGTACATCCATTTCGATGCTCAATAGTAACATTGACATCATCACACAAATCCTTAGTCTGCTTCAACAATCGCTTAGGATTGTTTTTTTTTAATTTATACATTTGTTCATATTTTTGATCGGTCCTAGCCTTTTCGAGGATGATAGTCTTAGAAAGACATTATATGTCCTTGTTTAATGGGATGGTACACTTTTCCAAAAGAGTTGTATATTTCTCATATTTGCCCGATCCACGGGTTCGACACCTTCTCTTGCATGGATTAACAATGTGGATCTTACAATCCACCTTTTTTTCCTCTTCCTTTACGGAGATGCACCTTCGATTAAAATTTTCTCATTGCTATTGAGGGTATTTTCCACTATGGAGAAGAGGGCCTCCGGGTTCAATTCCTTTTTAGGACGTCATGTTATGTACATTGTTTTAAGTTTAAGGTAGTGCTCTCGATAGTTATTCCTATATAGGTGTTCTTGTCAACATCCCTTTATTGTATGGGTCATTCCGAAATCAAACAGATTTCGTATATATTTTTCCGGATCTTCTTCGATTCCATACATTTAATGGTTATTTCTGCCCCTTTTAACCCAAAGTAAACATATGTTTATGATATACTCTTTACTATTTCAAGTTCTGATGCATCCATTATCTTAGGTACTTCTTGAAAAACCCATTTTAGTTCTTAGGTTCTCCAGAACTAGGAAAACTTGGTCGTGGTAAGCTTGCCTAATAGTAGTTTAGCATTGTCCTTAACAAATAAGTGAGCTGTTTTACATGCTGCTTAACTTTTTACAATCCTGATTTTTTATATCATCTTTGTGGAAAAATCCGCACTGGTATAAATCAGAAATATCAGCAGCGGTTTCACAGGATGTCAAAATAACATCCTGTCTTCCTTTAAATTGTTTTAATAACTCTGTTAACATTTGATAATATTTTTCATTGGGTACACGCACACTCTTAGAATAATAACTATTCACCAAACGCTTCCAAAATCGTTTCTACTCAAAACTACGTACATGCACCCATTGCTATGAAATTTATCCACTATCATTTTCCATCTGTAGTAAACAACTTCGCATGCTTCATATCCGAAACGTTTTGCCATGATTAACAATTGAGTTAGTTCGTTTACATTTGTAGAAGTCAACTGTAATCGAAATAATGTATTCTTCTATTGAAATAATAATAATAATAATAATAAAAACATATAAATTTGTCTATTTCACACCCATCTTTTACTTCGTTGGTTAGTTCACCCAAGTAGGGCTCTAATGTAAGCGGAAATTTCTCATCACGGTGTTGTACAAACATTATGCTGACCGTGTCACAATATAATATGGCTTCAGTCCCTACAGCAGTCAATAGGTCATACAGTTTTAACCGTGCCCATAACGTATTGAACGCCACAAGAACAAGGTTTGAGAATTTCCATGGTTTGTTCTTATTCTCTGTATTGTGATACGTAAGAATAAGATGTTTATCTCCAATGGGTAATACGCTTTGTACTTCGTATTGTTGTTGTGCCCATAGATAATACAATCACGAATTGCAACAAGTCCGTTCTTTGTCCACATTTTCCCATAAAGCGAATTAAGGAATATCTTGGAGATATACCTCAATCTTGGGTTCTTCCTGATATTATTTTCCATTAACTCTATGCCTTTGTGGGCATGATACTCTTTAATGTATTTTTGTTTGTCTCCTTTGGTTTTGCACCAAGCAGGAAATCCTGAAGATTCCTGCTTCATTTGAAGGAAAGAATTCACATAGTCTTTAAACAAATTATCTGAATTACTAAGTTTGTAAGCACATGAATTACAATCCAATCTTGTTTTCTCTGATATCATAATTTATTTATTTATTTATTTATTTATTTTTCAATATATATATATATATATATATATATATATATATATATCGTTTGTACCAAGATTGCTTTAGCAAACACTAAGTGTTAGTAAATGAGTTACAAAGTATGAAATTGTTAATATTATTATTAATTTCATCTCTAACAAATCACGTACATGTCTATTATTACATATAAATGTTCTAATGATATAATAATAATGGTATGAAAAAACTTTATATAATCACACCTATTTCTTTTCACGATGTATTTAGACATAACAATATAAATTCTATGCGTGCGCATACTCGTACTAGATTTTCGCGCATATCAGATGCGTGTGTATACTTGTACTTGGTCTTTGCGCATGTCAGATGAGTATGTATACTTGTACTTGTTTTTCGCGCATGTCACAATGTAATATAAAAGCGCGCATGCGTATAGATGTAGTAAATCATATAAAGGAAGTGATACGCTGTTACAATGTACAGTCAAAAGCAATTTGTTTCCGCAGTTAAAAAGCAAAAAACAAATTCTGGTTCTTCATCTCATAATAATAAAAAACGAAAAGGTGAAATTGAAACCAATCTTTCTTTATTGCAAAGTGAATGTGTAAAATCTAAATACATTTCACCGCGTGAAAAACGTTTTCAACTTGAAAAACAAAAGAAAATTATTCTTGAACATCCAAATGATCCTGACATTCCTGAAGAAGACGCTGAAAAATATAGGATTATTTATCCAACACAGGAAATCACCATAGACGATGCTGTGTATAGACGAAATTTCAGATACCCAAATGAAATACCCTTTGAAGAGGAAGTTGTAGTAAATCAAAATACAATTTCTAATGATATTCTGATATTCAATGGTATGAAGTGTGGTTGTACTCCTAATGAAGTAAGTGAAATATGTGTAAAACAGTTACTAGAAAAATATAAACTTTCTGAACCATTACTTTGTGAAGGCTGTGCGAATCGTAGTGAGAAAGAAACTGATCATAAATGTGTAAGTGAAAGTGATGAAGAATTAAATACTATTGTGTGGAATTTCCTAATCAAAAAATCAACACGTGATCAAATATTAAAACATTATCTAAAGATTCATGTGAAATATATAGATGTAAACATTATTCCCCATCTTATAAACAAATTTAATTATTCATATCAAGAAATCACGTTTAATGATTATCATATTTCTGACTTAAGAGAAGCATATCTTGAGTACGATAAAGATGTGTATCAACAATCCAGACTGTGAGTACCAATGTCGTTTCCTAAATACATATGACAATTGCGAATATCAATGTTCTTCTTTTTCTATAAAAGAACAATGTGTATTAAAGTGTATTGATCGTTGGAAACCACCACGAGAACTTTTGTGTTATGGGTGTTTTCAAAACAGGAGCAAAATAGAAGAACACGATTGTATTACTTCGGACTATAATATGTTATGTTATAATGCATGGCGTACAATGGTAAGCGGACAAACTTTTGATGATTTATATGAAGAATTTGCAAGAGTGCATTGTGATACTGAAATTGATGATTGGGAATTTACATGGACATTATATAACATTTTATTAAACAAAGATAACATTCAGTTAATTACAGAGTTATTCTTAGTAAAAGATTTACATTATAATATGCATAAGAAATAGTAATAATGGAAAATAAAAACTCTTCTGGTAATCAATTACAAAATAATAATAATAACAATGTGTATAAATTAACAAAAGCAAGTGATAAAAAACTTTCAGCAATAAATTGGCCAGTATGTAATTGTACATATACTAATATAAATATAGATTGTATTAAACAATATATCAAGGAATGTATCTGTTTGTAAACTATATATATATATATATTATTGAAATTTGTAAATAAAATTTTTTCTCATTTTATATTACATGTTTTATTTATTTCCTTACACATCTTATATATTTTACTTCAACGCGAAAATTTTTTCAATACACTTACAGTGTAAAAGTAAACTATGTTTCAAATATGACTTACAATTTATACGTAGGGAAAAATTCTTTAAAAATTTTTTCATGAAATTAGAACTTTAACAAAAAAAAATCCGTATGTTATGATTCGCCTACATAAAATTTGTTTGTGCATTTTATATTGCATGCATGTGAAAAACGCTTTTCACATTTATATCACGTGTATGTGAAAAAACTTTCTGCATGTTAGGATTCGCGTTTGTAAAATTAGTTTCTGCATGTATGTGAAAACTTTTTGCATTTTGTAAGTATATAAATCATACTTTAATATTACTGAGTTTTTTTAAAATTCGTTATTAAATCAGTTTCTGTTTTATATTCTCCTATGCCATTGCAAAGTCGGTTAATTTTAATAATGGATCGCTTTTTATTTTTTTTATATTCTCCTTTCTTATAGAAAGTCGTAAGAGCAGCTACCCTGCGAAATATTAAAAAGCTCCTAATAAATTACTCGAACACTTCGTGTGAACATACTAAAGATGTTCTGAAATATTAATTATTTATTCTCTCGTCTGTTACACAAACTCGTTTTTTAAAAATATTTTATTGGTTCGTATGCCATAGCATACTCATAAGAGCAGCTACAAGAAACTATGTTTTCAAAATTGCAAACTTGTCAATGTAAAATACTCATCAAACTTTTAAATACTTCAAAGTATTAGTAAAAAAAAATATAAAACACTCATCAAATACCAATTTTAAACGCTTTTCCAAAAAGTAAACGATAGAAAGCATAAAGGAGTTTCACCTTGTAAAATGTCAATAATACCTTTTATTTAGGAAAGTTTTAATATTAAATAAGAATCAAGAAATGAAATTCGTATATATATTTATTTCGGTAATATTATATATACAAGCAAAATAATATACAAGCAAATAATATACAAGGAAAATAATAATAATAATATATACAATCAAAATAATAATATACAAGGAAAATAATAATATATACAATCAAAATAATAATAATAATATTACATAAAAGTTAGACAATATATACAAAATCACCGAAAATTAATATTTCTTATTCTTTGATAGTAGAATATCTACTAATTCATTCAAATATCTTGGGTTTCTTATTAATTTGAAATATTTTTCTTCAAATATGATTGTATTTACACACATTCTATGTGAGTTTCGAAATATGTTATAAAGTTCTTTTCTCACATTTTCTTTAATAAAAATTAGCCATGTCTCTGTTTCTAAAGCTTCAATGTCCATAAAAAGGCAGCGGTGAGACATTTGTTGCGGACAGTCAAAAAAACAACCCTCACATAATAATACACAATTAGGGTTCCAATTTAAAATAGCGTTTTTGATGCACTTTTCATCCACAAACACTTGTGTACACTTACACTTTTCTTCTTCTTCGTTCTTCTTCTTCATTGATAAGTCTAAGGGCTCCGTTTGTGGTGGTGGTGGTGGTAGTGGTGCTGGTAAAGGTGAAGGTGTAACACTTGCATGTGGTGTGTCGGGTTTACACTCGTCCAGTTCGTCAAATAAACGCAAAATTTCTTCTTCCTCCCCTTCACTAAATAAGTCAGGTGAAGGTAGTCTTTCTTCTTCTTCTTCTTCATCCTCCTCCTCTTCTTCTGCGGTAAATAAATCAGGTGATGGTGTTCTTTCTTCTTCTTCTTCTTCTTTACTATCTAGTGTCCACTTTAAAGATGGTGGTTGAATGTTTTTTACTCCTAATAATGACGAGGATGCTGGAAGTGTTGGTAAAGATGTCCTCACTCCAACAGGAGATGATGGGATTAATACCGGATCTTCTCTTAAATCGATGATCTCTTCCTCTATAATAATTTCTGAGGATACTGGCGAAGCTGGAGAAAAATACTGAGTTTCCTCGTCAATAAATATATCTGGTAAATCTCTCGCAGTTTTAAACTTTTTCCTTGGAGATTCTACAAAGTCAAATGTAGAATCCCAATCTACTTCGTTGCAAAGTTGAATTTCTTGCTGTACTTGACTCTGAATCGACTCCATGACGATACTATACCAGTCTTCTCTTCATACCCAGTATATAAGGAAAACTTTATCGATAACATCATATCACGTGATACTTTAAACATTTTTCAAACAGTCCTACCACGCCAATTAAAATATTTTCATATGTACTTTTCCAATTCTCTATGGAATTTTTATAAATATAGAAATAGCAAACATGTTCTCATATAATCTTTTAAAATATCAACATTTGGTATTTTCACTTTAGTAAAATCATTCCCCACATTTTACAACGGTATTCATAAGACGAACTATTTAATCATCTGTCATCTATGTGCAGATTTAGATACATCACGTGTAAATAAATAGTTTACATGCTTTTAAAATAAAATCTGTTATTTACAACTTCTATTATTATTCATGTAAACAATACATCAACCCTACATACACCAGCATATTGTCCACGTAAAATAACGGATGCCACAAACTATCATTCATTCATTATTATTACAATAATATAACAATCTTCTATTGCAATCGTATTTAACATCCCTTCATGTTTCAACATGATCATCATTCAATAGGTGAATGTTCTTTTGCATTCGCGTTCAATAACCTCATATGTTCTACCATTCGTAATGTAAAAACTTTCTTTGTATTCATTATTAACAAACTATCATAAAACTTGATTTTTATTAGTCTGTCTCCAACCTGTGATGTTTATCTTCCAAGTCACCAATCTTTCTTTTATGTTTTCACCGACATCGCCAAAGTTATTGCTATTAGTTTGTCCCCAATTTCTAATGTTCTACGTCCGCAATCTTCCTTTTGTTCACCTACCGCGGCGCCAAAGTTATTTCTATCAGTCTGACGGTATTCTGTAATGTTTACCAAACGTGTCAACGGTCTTCCTTTGTATTAAAATTCAAGTTTTAGCAAGCACACATCATCACTCCTACCCAACCGGGTTTCCAAAAGCGCGCGAAAAGTTCAGTTCATGTCTTAAGTTCATCAGCAACACACATACGGAAACCACGCTCTGTATATGTACCATCATAGTGTATCATACCGTACACGAGGTTTTACCACGCTCACCGAGTATGCTCACACAGTGTTCGAGTAATCATTACGAAAGAATAAAAAATACGATCCAACAAATTAAAAAAGTCACGCATGAATAAATATTTCCCTCCCATCATACAGTGTTCACCAATAGTGTTAAGGCTCCCGGGTTCAATCCCCGTACCTATCACACACATTATAAGTGTTTTGAGCTTCTTATTTTTAAAATATTTTCGAAATTATTTGTAGGTTCCCATTTTTAATATGTTCGGAAATACAATTTGCTCCGACTAATTTATTAGGAGAATATCTTTTTTATTCTCTCTCCACAATTGTTCGAACATCTTATTTTTTAACAAATAAAATAATCACCATCTCCTTTAGCGTAACAGGTGGGACTCAAATATTTCATTTTTCCAAGTTATATATATTTCTCAATGTAAGTTTCTATTAGTCAAATCCATTTGTATAATATCTTTTTTATTCTCTCACATATTGCTCGATCATCTTATATATTCAATCCCCGTACAATGCAACGTTCATCTCTGATGCTAAGGGTACCAGGTTTATTCACAGTACAATACAGCGTTCACCTCTGGTGCTAAGGGTCCCGGGTTCGATCCCAGTGCGTATCACACATTATAAGTGTTCTGAGCTTCTTATTTTTAACAAATAAAATAATCACCATCTCCTTTAGCCTAACAGGCGGGACTCAAATATTAATTTAATCACTACTACGAAAGTACGTGATACAGAATGACGTATCAACAGATTTAATTCAAATTTCCATTATTATTATTTTTAAAAATACCCAGTATAAAAGTCTCTACACACACGTATACACACTCGAAAAAGAGTACATGACCTTTCCATGTCAGCACAACTAAAAACAGAAATATAACAACTTTCCAAATCCATGTCATCAACCCCTAATGACCTACCAAACCGTCTGACAACATCCATTAAAGAAACATGTTAGAACATCATTATTACGTAAAGTACCGCTAACATTCCAGCTTTCGGGTGTAGAAGTTCATCAGATTCTACTGTATAAATTAACCATTTAATTTAACTTTTGAAAGTTTATGTAGTAAACTCATGATATAGCTGTTACAGTTTGGATTCTGGCTTGCACCCAATGTTTTTACTTTCTAGATCTGTCTCTGCCATCACGTTATGTATGTACATTGTAACAGTCCTTGTTTTTCTGTACACCTATGAAACACGAAGCTAAAGAAGAAAGAGATCAAAGATACGAAAGTTAAGGAAACGTATTGCATGGAGACAAATGAGAATCATATACCACCTTTCTTAATATCAGTCATATCATACTGTTTGGAACGGAAAAGGTAACTTTTGAAATCCTGCACTTTCAATGTCATCAGAAATTACGATTTTACTTGATTTGTCCTTGGTCGAAGGAAAAAGATGGGTTAAAAGAATATTGGAAGTGAATGAAAATTTTAAAGTCGTACGGTTATGTCTTCTACGGCAGTTATTTCCGACTGACCAACGCATGACGTAGGAGTGCACTTGTACAATCTGACAAATAACAAGGAGAAACACTACAGTAAAAGAAGGGAGGGGATGAGGTAGGAGAAGGAAATAAGTAGGGTTACTCTTTTATACACTGGTATAGAGATCTTTTATCTTTCCCAATTAATACTTGACGTCGTTTATAATAAGTATTTCTTACTATCTAAGATCGAAACTTGATGTAAGTTATGGTAAGTATTTACCAGTATTATATCCTATTGATCTTGATGTTATACATGACTCGCATTTCTTACTTTCTCTGATTGAAACTTGATGTTATCTATGATAACTATTTTTATATCATCTCTGATGAACTTTGTTACCTATGATAAGTTTCTTATTATCTTCAATTGAAAGATTATCTGACTTTACTGTATAGCTCACAGATGACGAGAAGAACCCTAAAACAGGGGTAGCGGAGAAAGGTCAACGACACGGTCAAGTCCATTTTCGGTTTTCGAGGTGTGGTCTATACTTAATGTCGTCTGCTACTCCGGGTACTTATCTGTGTGCTATTCCGTGGTATCATTTGAAACCCCCGTGAGAAAAGTGGGCGAACCCGTACCTACGTCACACTACTTCTGCTAGGGTTCTTCTAGTCATCTGTGAGCTGTACTAGAAAATTACCCATAGAGGTTAAAGAATATTCTTTAAAATATTTTTTAACTAAAAAGAAAAGTGAAAAATTCCTCGTGGTCACTTACGTACTTTGTAACGGGCAGTAGTTCATTGAAAATGTCAGTAAACACATTTGATAATTCACGGAGGCAATATAATATTAGCGAACCAATGTATTTGGTGAGTTTTGTAGAAAATGCAATTTGGCCATTGCCCAAGGGAAAGAATCCCTAATCAGTTCAATTTTGAAAACTCGTTTTGCACCAGTTGGTTTAAGGCTTCTCTGGAGAGTTCCGAATATCAGGTTGACGGTACGTAAAGTCTCCTCTTTCCCCGCCATACCCCGCGTCGCGCCGTACATACAAGGGCAAGAGCCCTGGGCTGAAGGCAAGGCAATTCTCTTTAGTCTCGGAGAACGACCTGCGGATGGCAGACTGGAGTTTCTCTTCTTGTTCTCCCCCCCCCCCTCTCTCCAGTCACATTATGAAGAAATAGGAACCGGAAAAAATGTAGGGAACGTCTCCCCTCCCCATCATCGAAAGTTCTCTTTTCTAGTAAATTAAGTTAAATAGAAATCACTATTCCCCATTTCCCGTCAGATGCTTGTTTTGCTTCTGCGAGATAATAATAAAAGGGAAGAAACGCGTAAGGTAATTCGGGGTCTTAGTCTAAAGCTGGTTCATCTAATTTTCGTGTTTCGGATGGATTAATGTTACTTCATATGGATTTGACACCTCGAGAAGTATATCTTCCACATGGTTTCAGTCTGTTCAACGAAGATTAGTTTCGTATCACGAGAAGAAGCGTATAAAGTAAAAGATGTTTTTCAGTATATGGCGGCGGGGATTATAACAACCCCAATCTATAAGGACACTGGTTGAGTTAACTTCCCGTTTTGAGAGCGCGAAATTTCCTTCCACGGCTCAGCCAGTTAGTAGCAACAAAGCCCATAAATTTATACAATCGTAATTACATCCTCTTTGCCATAAATTGTTTGAGGGGAAACCCTTGCTCAGAAGCTAGGAACATATTTCTCCTCGACACCACCTATTCACCCCTCAGCTACCCTAGGGATCTAAATCTCGTAACCACTTTATCATTCAAAAACAGCGTATTCTTCATTATTTTGCAACTTGTACACGTTTTAATTGACGATTCGTGCAATTAGAATAAGTGACAGAACATGACACTCAAAGCACGAGGTTCAGCGGTTAAGTACTTTTGGTACGTATTATAGGGAGCTGGCTTTAATGCGAGGCTGAGGAATTCAGAGTTGATTGACAGGTTCCCCACCCCGTCACCAAGAAACGGTCACTCGACGGTCCTGGGCAGGGTTTCCAGTGCGTTGTCAAGAAATTCAGCTAATATTCACTTAATTCAAAGAGTTTATGCAATTATGCAATTCCTATCGAAGATCCCTGTATACGTGGACACACGCAAATTAGGCTGTGATAACAAATGCTTCAGTTTTTTCTCCTTCGCTTCTTCGTCGCACTGCACTATGGCCTTCCTTATTACTTCTCTAGCTTCGCTTTATAGTTTGCCCTCTCTTACGCTGTGAAGCCATTATCAAATGAATCATAAGCAACAAAACCACAACCACAACAGCACACAACAAATAACCAACTCACACTAACTCTTCAGAATGACATTCATGTGACAATTTTTTAACCCTGGCAACGCTGACATATAGAAGGAGGGTAAGGAAGTATTGCAAAAGTCAGGCAGAAAAATTGTTGAAATTTTCCCCCTTTACCTTAGACCCCGCTGGTAAACAAGCTAACTCCCTATAATATCTTTGGTATGTTTACTTGGATTTTTTCTCATCTGAGCTACTGAAGGATTACTCATTGTTCTTTCATTTCGTCTGTACCTTCTTTTCACTACAATCCTTTTACTCACATAATGTTAATCGAAAGATAATGGACACAATAATTTACTGGTAGAGTATTCATTTCCATAGCTCCCGAACTCATGAGGTCGACACTCTGGAAGTTGGGAGCTCACTCTTATTTAGCCTCAATCTCATGAACTGAGAGTGAGATTCAATGAGCGATAGATGGTTCCCAATCATCATGTAATCGTGGTGTGAGCGTGATGACATAATGGCGATGTGAGCATGAGATTGAGTAAAATCCGTTGACCTACGTCATACATTGGCAGTTGGAAATGGCTAATTTAGACTGAAGTTACTTAAAATTTGATTTTTACGCAGTTTTTCTTTTCAAGAACGTGAATTAAAAAAAAAAACAAAAAAAAACTCAACCTCTAGCCGCGTACTGGAATACCACTTCTTGTGAGATCAGCGAAATCAATCAGTGCCTGTTCAGAGGGAAGATAGGCTACCGTTTATAATTATCAGATGGTATCGGCATTGCGGCATTCACCCGTCGTTATGATAATTGGGGAGCTGCTTGAAAGAAAGCAGCAACGAACTCTCTTCTAGAAGGCTAACATTAACTGTGAGGGGAGCTGGTGTGCTCACCACTATCACCCCAAAGGTAGGCTGGTAGCCCTGGTCCTAAGCGCGGTTGGGTAAGAAATTTAGTTTTCATTAAGAAACTTATTATGCTGCGTGAAACGGAATGTGGCTTTAAAAACCAATCGACTTGAACATCAGAAGCCTTAGTTATCTCGTAAGAATTTTTGGACAAATTACAGACTTACCGCCGTGCCCTAATACTATAGAATAATTTGCCGTACTAGTCAACAAACCTTTAATAGTAGTCTAAGAGCTTGTAGTTAGTGTAATTCACACTAGTACATTTGAGCCGTTCAAACTCGTAAAGGAACTTGTATTAGCTGTGTACAAGTAGACTTGGTATTACTAGTTTACTAATATTCAGAAACATGTTCAACAAAAAGTTCAGTCATCTGCAGTCACGGTTGGGGTTGTAGAGAAAAATGAACCAATTACACCAGTAGCGGTCACTGCACACGATACATTTACCTTCGGCGATGCACGTTCATGCTTACGAACAATACGTGGGTTTTCAGTACTCCAGAAAATTACGATGATTAACATGACCACTGGTATGAAAGGTAGCTTCACCACTGAAAATCATTTCACTAACATTGCCCGGCTGCATCCGTGACATTTCAGCTAGAATCTCACAGTATTCTACTCGTGCCTGTTTCTGACAAGCAGTCAAAGTTTGAACGATTTCTAGGTGATACGGTCGCATGCCAAGGTTCTTGGACAGAATTCAGTTCACCGTCCTCTGTAGAATCCCTGTTTCCAGATTGCAAGATCTCGTCGGTTTTGTTGGACTTAGTAGTATGGCCTCCTGCACTGTGGTAATGTTTAATTCACTTCTGTCAGTTGTAAGTCGCCCCTTATTTCCGCGATAATTACCTGCTACAGATCCAGTTGCTACAAAGTTCTTGTAAATGCGATAAATTGTTAAACGAGTTGATGGTCATCGATCTGATAATCGTTCTGCAAACCTTCGACGCATATCTATTGCCGACTGCATAACTTCCATTAAGCTTGGCACCACTCTTCTATTGTGCTCCAATGTGAGTTTGTCAGCCATGGGTTAGCCTGTAATAAAAAAAGAAAAAAAGAAAAAGAAAAGAAACGAAATTTTGTTTCACCCTCTCTCTCTCTCTCTCTCTCTCTCTCTCTCTATATATATATATATATATATATATATATATATATATATATATATATATATATATATATATATAGCGAAAGAGAGAATATTTCAAGATTCCGGGAAAATTAATTTACAAATAGGACATAATAATCATTGTAAATTTGTATATGGCAATGCACAGTTAGGTCTGCACTGAATTCTTTTACACGGCGTTGTGCTTCTCGAAGCGTTTTTAGTCGTATACTAATTTTCCTTTGCCCCGTTTATCTACTGGATAATTGCTGTCAAAAAGGTAGATGGTTCTTCCATTAAAAAAAAAAAACTAAGAGGTTTGTGGAACGTGGAATCACATTAGATACACACATCTTCTCTCCGTAGAATGTTCCATCTGCACACCAAAGATAGGCTTTCTCTTGAGAGTTATAGTGTTTGGGATATTTATTGACCACGTGCGTTCCCTGTCACCCTTGAAGCGGGTGGAAGAGATCTGGCTGTTTTCCCGGCGTGGATACAGTAGAACAGGCATTTTTTGCTTGATGATTTGCCGAACATCACTTATTTTTGTTATTTGATTGACAGTGTTGCTAATACATTTTTAAATATATATTTTTATTCTTCGTTTGATTTTTCCTAACAAAGTCAATCATAATCAATATTAAAATTTAGCTATTTTTATATAGATATGTAGCTAATAAGCGCTTGTATTTACGAAAATTCTGCTTCTGAAGGGGGGAAGGGAGCAATATCTATAATATCCAAATTATGTTTCATATTTATCAAACATTTCTTACGTGCAAAGGACTAGCATTTCTGCTAATAGTAATAATAATATAAAAGATAATACAAAGATTTCTAGAATATAACTGCATTACACGATGCTGTAATCTAATTGTGTTGGAAACAAAAATTTTATTTAAAAAAAAAGAGAAATAAATGAATATGCTAATTTGTTAAAAAAAATAATGGTGCTTAAGTGTAATTTTAAAAAAAGCTTTAAAAAGTAATCAAGGAAAAACATTAATATGTTTTTCCTTTTTTGTATGATAACTTGTCCTAAGGGACAACGGTGATAGAAACTAATGGAACTTTTTAATTGCAAAAAAAAAAAAAAAAAAATCATAAGTTAAGCACTTAATTTCAAATTAAAAACTGATGAATTTTGTAATATAATGGAGTTTCAGACTGGCAGAAGGAGTGGAAACGGAGACAACAGAAACATCAAAAGACATAATATTAGCCGTGTGAAAAAAAAAACAAAAAAAAAAAACGGTTGAGAGGTTATTATATGCTGATGTAAGTTTTAATTGCTACCACATGTAAAAGTTAGCTAAAAATGACAGGCTGATCTTTTTAGTTTTGATTTTTATGCATACATAGTTTTGTGCCAATTAATTTAAAAAGTATGCAAATAGCATCATTAATATCTTCTTATATGTGTTAAAATTCTCTTTGTGTTAATAAAATTGTAATTAAGCATTTCGAGGTAAAACAGGTTCTTTTACTTAACTTCTACAAAATAATAATAATAATAATAATGAAAAATAAAAAATAAAAAAATAAAAAAAAGAAATAAAATAAATAAAACCCACCTCTTATGCACAATGTTAACGGCTTGGGATACTGTTTGCCAGTAAATAATATAATCTAAAATCAACTACCATACTAAACTATTTAATATATTTAATTAATCATTTTTATTAATCATAAGATAGTCATTTGTAGTGTATGTCTAACACTTTAGGCTTAATACGTAGTGCTCATGCAGTTGACAAACTAACACAAGCTTTAAAAAAAAGTATATAAATATTTCTACTAAGTGACATGACTTTGTTCTGAAGTGTACTAGAAAGTAAAAAAGAAAAAAAAAATCTTCATTACGTGTGACCAAAAACTGATGAACACTTGGTACTTCTCTAAGATAGTTGATTTAAGACAACTGAATATATTTTATCTTCTGTTATACGTAACTAAAGGACCCTATTATTATTATTATTATTATTATTATTATTATTATTATTATTATTATTATTATTATTATTATTATTATTATTATTATTATTATTATTATTATTTAACGTGTACTTTGGGATAACACTGTGTAACTTGACATTCTTCTACCTTGATTTTATCTAGAAAATAGCATTTAATGTACACAGAAAGTTATGTTGTAAAAATTATAATAATAATTAGTTATAATTTAATTATTTATTTGCAAAATTTTGTGGAACGTGAAAACACGCTGTAAAATTCAAGGAAATCCTTAAGAGTTTTCATGTTCTGGTGGCAATTGTTTTGCTGAATTTTGAACAATCTATCCCTTTAAATTTAAAACGTCTTCCTGACTTCATTTTCCAGCGTATCAATTTGGAGAATATTGATTATTGCGTTCTTCAGGTCTCTGTGAGTTCATTAAGATGAAATACTCGCTCCATTCAAGCATTATGCTCCACAATAATAGTCAGAATTCACGCTACAGTTACAATAGACAGATTTTACAGTTGTAGGTAGTTTGTACTTTGTATATATGTATATATATACCCGATATCGTACTTTATATATATATATATATATATATATATATCGGGTGTTCTAAAAATGACACCCACGGACCACAGAGCATTATTCTACAAATCAAAATAAGGTAAAATATAGAGGGTATATATATTTGTATACCTTTCGAGTCCTCGTCTGAAGACACAAATTGCATTATGTGGCAATGTCGCAAATAAAGCACCATTAATTAGATCTACCAATCTATCAAATAGTTATATTGATTCTTTCCAGGTAGCAGCTGAAGTCGAAATAGATTGATACTAGCATTACTTATCACTGTAGCAATCGATTCAACCGCGTGTTGTATTCGTAGAGTAATGCTAATGGCTCCAAGTTAATCTGCGACGTTTATACATTGTGAAATTTTGATTCCCCATAGCGGCTGAGGAAGACCCCGGAGAGAATATTATCATATTACATTTTCGCTTTATTTTAGCCTGTAGAATAGTGCTCTGTGGTCCGTGGGAGCCATTTTTGGAACACCCTATATATATATATAAAGGAACAAACCTGTTTAAATGTTGAAGTAGTACATGTTTTTCATTTTCACTGAGAAAGGCGTACGGAAAGACTCTTCAATTCATTTAAGTAAAATGTTTCGAGGATATCAGTGCTGTGTGTGAAGTCACTTGTACGTACCGCTATATCTTTCTACCATTAGGATCTTCACCGGATTGTATACGAGTATGTTATAATTCAGTTCAGATGAATAATTTCTTGATAGATATTCGTTAAAGTGCTTCGTGCTAAAATATGATTAACAACCATGGTTCTCGTATATGTTCTCCCTGTGCTTTGTTTCTTTGAAACTTCTCTTAGTAAAGGAAGATGTGTATTATATCTATAGATTTTGGTAACTAATGCGATTTGTCTATACGTACAGCCAGTGGCGTATTTACGATTTTGTTTCGGGGGAGAGCTTTACTAACTTTCGGGGGGGGGGACTTTGCCTGAAATTGTGAAAATTCTGCAAGATATTTCATATACTTTACTATAGTAAGTAAGATTTCGAGGGGCTTAAGCCCGGATTCCCCCCCTAAATACGCCATGCGTATAGCTTATATTTAAAGGTAATAATGTTTAATTTGCATTAATGTATCGTCATTAATCCAAAAGAGCTAATTAATTTTGATTAAATCCAACTTTCTTTGTATTCTTCTTTGGTAGTTCTTATTTTGGTAGTGGCTAACGAAATATTTTGTCCGCAGAACGTCTCTCCGATGGAGCTTTTTACCGGCGGAAAAAATGTTCTTGTGTGTATTATTGTTATAATAATAATAATAATAATAATAATAATAATAATAATAATAATAAACACTACCCTCTAACCATACAAACCACCAGATAATGCGTGTAGTTCACAAGACAATGAATAGGTGTATCATCAGCTGAGTAACTGTTTTCTGGCAGCAAACGAATTCATTTTTGGTCTGGAGCCCTGTTCTCAAATTCACCAATCCACTTACAGCAATGTTGCCGTTGCCACTGTGATGTGGGAATCCAATCTGGCTGACATGTGATATGTTCTTACAATGAGTCGAGAACCTTATCAACATGTGGGAATATTTGCTCACTAAATGTGAAATTTTATCACCGAGGATTTGGCAGTAACACTTTACGAGCTCATTGATTCATGTTTTGCGTCAATTCGTCTGCCGCGTTGTATAGTGCCTTTCTCGAAAAAAAAAAAAAAAAAAATGCATTTTAAAAAGCAAAATACCATCACAGCGTTCTTTTGCATACAAATACTACACTGATACCAACATCTTGTGAAAATATGTTTATTATAAACTAAAACGTGTAACTGTTGAACCTCTTATAAATGAGACTCAAAAAATATCCAACTAAAGCATTACATTTTTGTTAATGTTTGGTGATTTTCTTTGGTATAAGAGAGAAATTTTGTAGTTTCCTGAAGTTTGCCAAAGGAAATTTGATAAAGAAGATTCTGCAGATTTCCCTTCATTATTTGTGACAGGAATGTCATACCATCAAAGTACAGGTAGATACAGACATCTGAAAACTTATCTCATTACAACCGAAACAAGGTAGGTAAACTTGGTTGGATAAAGGCCTTTGGGTATACCAACAAGAGTTTGGAAGTCAATGTAAAACAAATCTAAAGGAGATAGGTAAGTACAACTTGACTGTTTTGGATTAGAATAAACATACTACCCCTAATACTAAAGTGCCAACCGGTTCAGTGATACCTGTTAGCCAGTAATTTTGTTTCAAGATGCAATCACCGATTAGTCGCAAACTGGAATCTTTCATCATAGATCCTAAATTATGTTTTTCTGTACATCAGAGTTGATCGTTAAATGAACGTTAATTAAATTGGTCGCAAACTGGAATGTACCACAGAGTCCAGTGGAAGCCTGTTTTTTTATGTAGCGTTAAATCTGCAAGTTCCATAACCATAGACTTAGTTAGAAATTCCTTTTCAATGCTGTTGTAATTCAGCACCGAATCTAAATGAAACCTGAACCTTCGGTTTAAGGTAGCTAGAATATATATACCATCGTATTATTATTATTATTATTATTATTATTATTATTATTATTATTATTATTATTATTATTATTATTATTAGGTATTCTGCCTTTCGGCAGGTCCTGGGACTAATGAGATTTTTTCTTTTTCAATTTTAGAAATGTTTCCTCCACTTTTGTCGATCTTCAGCTTCCTCTTTTAACTCCCAATCCTATCTTTCCTATCTTTCTATCTTCCTATCTTTTTAACTTATCTTTCAAATCATCGATTAGCTGTGTTCTTTTTCTTCCTACTCCTCGCTTCCCTTCCATCTGCCCTTCTATGACGGTGTGAAGAAGACAATTTCTTATCAAACTGTGTCCAATCCAATTGGCCTTTCTACGAAGAATGGTGGCTAGAATTGTCCTTTTCTCACCTATCCGTTTTAAAACATCTTCGTTTGCTGCTCTCTCTGTCCATTTTATCTTCTTCATCTTCCTCCAACACCACATTTCGAAGCTCTCCAAATATTTCTTCTCTAACTTTCGTAATGTCCAAGTCTCTGAACCATACAGTCCAATGCTCCATATATAGCACTTGACCAACTTCTTCTTAAGTCCAATATTGAGCCTGCTATTTAAGAGTGATCTTTTCTTGTTGAATGCGTTCAAATTGTAAAGCCCTACTACCGGGAATCAAACCCGAGAATGTATACATGAAAGATACTCATACTAACCAGTAGACCAGCAGAGAAAGCCATAAACTCCTTAAGTTTTGTACTTCCATTCGCAACGATCCTTGATGCCCTTAACAAGGATATTGATTTTTCTATACTCATTTGTTTCGTATACTAATACTAACAGAATCAGAAGCTTGATGAATAGGTATAAACGTATTACTTCCTTCTATTCTAATAAGATATAAACCCAACAGTGACATATTGCCTTAATCGGAGAAGTCCCCAGTTTATTCTCCTACGTAAGTGAATGTTTTCCATTAAAAAGGTTTAAAAAATATCCCTTTCGCCAGGAGCGCTGTTGCTTGTATTTGTAGTTAATTGTATTTTCATCACAAAACTGAGTAGCTGTGTGAATTTTCTCTCTGTTTTCCCTTTATCTCTCATTCATTTTATCATTGAAATAATTAAAGACATTGGGTACTAATTGTGTCGCTTTTCCTCTCTGTTTTCCCCAGACGCCTTCCCTTTGTCTCGCCATTCATTATTCAGCGTTGCTCACACACAAGAATAGAAACACATAATCCTTTCATCCTTTAACAGACACAAATGTGCAACAACTCTATAGAGGCTTATCCCGCTAAGAAATACTTTTTTTTAAAAATAAATAAATTTGTATATATTCAAAATTTATAAATTGAAGTCTGTCAATATTCTGCCGGTTTCTATTAGGGATGGGCAAAACCAGTTTTTATAAAAACCGGAAACCGGCTTCTAGAAAAACTGAAATCCAAAAAACCGACATTTCAGTTTTCTCCAAAATCGGTTCGGTTTTCTCCAAAAACTGGTTTGATTGTTCACCGAAACTGGTTTCGGTGAAAACTTTTGGAAAGCACATAAAACTACTTCTGTGGAAACGGAATCGGTTTCTGGAGAACAACGAAACACTATTTTGGTCAGAAATAGAACCGGTTTCGGTGAAAAAAGGGCTTTTTGAAAATTTTCAAAAAACGGTTTCGGTTTTTCTAAAAACCGAAAGCCGAAATGCCGGTTTTTGTGCCCAGCACTAGTTTCTATATTCTGTTCCCTCTTACCTACCTCCTAAAGTATCTAAAATTTTGGTGCTGCTACTGGTGCTCATGATTGGCTACTGGTGCTTGACTCCCATGGCGAGACAAGTTAAATACAGCGACCCACTCTTAATGGGCACCTCCAACATACAGAGAGATAATTTTGTCCGTGTTATTACAGATTATAGGGATATATAAATATTACGGAACAGGGTCCTCCCTTTTACGGACATTCTCAGGTATGGACACCAACAGACTTTCTTTTTCCCCAACATTGTTATAACATTTTCATAACGGAGATAAATTATTTTAAATTCATACGTATTTAGCACAGAAGGTATTTTTGCAAGCATTTTCGAGCTATGTCGAAGGGAAAACAAATGAGCGGGTGTTAGAAATGGAAATTATTGCGAAGAGGAGGAGAAGAGATTGGGACATTGGCTAAGAAGGAAATGTATCGTGAGAGACGTGCTAGAGGGTATGGTGGCAGGAAAGAGAGGGAGAGAGTGAAGGAGACTACAATTAATCCACATTAAGATGAAGAGGTTAGCGGAAGACAGTGAAGCATAGAAGCTTCTGAGGTGCGGCAAGTGAGCTGCCAATAATGGCAGAATATCTATAATAATGATGATGATAATGATAGATACATAATTATGGTACTTTACAACTAATTTTTCTCCCAAGTTTAGGGCTTGACCCATAATAAGAACTATGGTACTAATACTTTGGTAAATACAAGGTGTTCCGTAAGTCAATTTCATAAATCATAAGTCATTCGATTAACAAGGCAGTTGGTTATTGAGTTGTCACTCAGTAAACATTTCTGCAAACATTAAAATCACTACTATTTTTTGTCTTCTGCCAACTTTCTAACTTACGGTATTGTTTTAATATTAGTTTACAATTTGTTCTAATGACACATCCTTATGCACTCGTGGACAGTTACTGACACTAACCGAGAAAGAAGTACGACTGAGGGCCAACCGTTACATAAAGCGCTGTATGTAACAAAACAACTACAGCTACAAAAGAGATCCCAAACGATGGTTTGTTGGATTTAAAGTTTTACGTTCCTTTGCATCACCAAGACTATATGAGATTAACATGGTATCTGAATCACTTGAATCTCCACCGGGAATCGAATCCGGTTCTCTAACGCCGTGAATTACATATCCTGAAGAGAACTTCCAAGAGACATCAGAGTTCTGAGGAAATCGAAAAGATAACTTTTGGAATGCGATTCTAGAGAACAATAATTGTGTGTACATGGAAGGGGAAAGAGGACAAGAATGCCAAACTCTGCTTCTGAGTTTTGCGTACAAACGATTAAGAATTACTTGATTTTTAAAACTCGTAACATACAATTGTTCGTAGTTCTGAAACAATGGTTGCCGATTTCATTGAAGCCAGTGTTTATATGACTTTTGAAATAGTTCGCAAAAGAGAACAGAAATTAGTGACGGTTCCATTAATAACGCCGGAAGCGGTTGGGAAGAATATGAGTCTACCCATTCAGCCAGTGATTGATTTTTTTCTCTTTTTTTCCTTTTTTACCAGTTTTATTAAGCGCATTGCTGATTCGCTTCCATCGTCATCCAAACAATAAAACCGTCGCTTTACCATACATTTTTTTCTTTCTTCTCAAAATCAATTTCTTCACTATTTTTATTTTCGAAATAGCTTTTGAAATTCGTACTTTTTTGTGTAATTTATGTTGTGATAGTTTTTTAAAATCTAAAACCAACTGTTATATATATATAGCGCGTATCTTTTCGTAGAAAAACTATTTCTGTTTCCGACTGTATGAGAATCAAAATGAGTTTCTCTATGTATAGAGGTTTGTTTTACATACATAATCATGTGACTGTAAACACACAGCACAGGTAAAAATCGAATGGTGATTCTCAATCTGGTCAGATGAAGGTCTTCCTTAGTCTGAACATTTAGGTGATGGGCTGTAACGGCGGACGTACGAAACTCGTATGGTACAAAACTGAGCCTAATTTCGTTTTGGGTCCGCCGTTTCCTCTATTATTTCTATTACTTGCTTTATTTCATTAATTTATGTTATGATTAGTAGACCGACTCCAGAGCACGGAAAGCATAAAAGCCAGTAGCGTCATTCAAATTGTTTAACAGCCGGTTCCGTTATTACTATGGAAAGTTAAATTTGTATAATATTATCACTAACTATCTCTATGGCCTGAAGCTGAAGGTTCAATGTCGCGTTCATATTTGTACTTTGTATTTCTGCGAGTTCTATCTTAATATTGTTCCCTCATCTGCGCCTAGGTCTTCCTAATGGTCGTTTTCCGATTGGATTTTCAGTAAAAAATTTGAAAGCGTTTTTACTTTCTTCCATTCTAGCTACATGACCTGCCCACCAGAGCCTCCTAGACTTGATGATCCTAACAATGTTTGGCAAACAGTATAAATTATGCAGTTCTTCGTTACGAAGTTTCTGCCATTCCTTATTTCCATTCGTGTTGGATCTGAATATTCCATTCAGGATTTTATTTTCAAATACTTTCAGTCTGCGTTCTTTCCTCAGAGTAAGCGGCCATGTTTCGCAGCCATAGTGTTACCACTGTATGACTAAATATATTATTATGTATCTCTATATAATAATTATTATTATTCTAATACTTCTCAGTGACTGGGATTAATTTATGAAGTGTGTTTATATTGGCACTCTGTTGGCAAAACACACTAAGTGTTGAGATGGGTCTAGAATTAATGAACAAACCACAGGAAGAGACAATCGTTACGAAACAATCACCATTCGTGAACGATATGGCAAAACTCCTGTTATATTGTTGTCAGTTTCGTAATAGCAAATTTCCGAAGTCGTGTAATTTCCTGATAAGATGCGACTTTTCCAATCAAGTAAAATATGTAGATATTTCTTCTGGATTTTCTGGATTTCTTCTGTATTCATAGCAGCTACACCTGTGTTAGAGCCAAAACATACAACCAATAGCAGCTCCATTTCGTATTGGTTTAGGTCAACGCAATGAAAAATTGCGTTTCATGCAGGAAACTGAACACTGTTACAGAAACGAACTGCGTCTCCACATAGCCAGAATCACATTTCCATTGAGATACTATATAAAACTAAAGCATCGTGTCAACTGCAGCCAGTGACGACGCCAGAGGGAGGGCAAGCGGGGCGAGTGCCCCCTAGTGGGTACTCCTTCCCCCCTGACTGCACCCCAGACTCGTACAGTCTTAAAGCATTTTAAATATGGTATTTTATACGTCAGTAACATAGCCAATCTCATTGTCAGATTGTATTATGCATGCATTTACTATATGGCGGATTACTGCTCAAGCATTCTTCTATCTTTTAATTTAGCGACTTCCGGTAAATTTTAGTAATAGTTCTTTGTTATGAAATTTAATTTTCAAGAGTAAGAACAGGATTTTTTTTTTTTTTTTAAGAAATCGCTATATTGTGGATCCAATTCAACTAAAAACAGAGTTTTCATTGTGCCTAGCGACCAACAATAGTAGAGTTGATCAATTTGTTTTCTTTGCATTGGATCAACTTCGATTAGAAATATAAAAAAAAAAAGATTAAACCATTAATAAAATACATTAAATAATTCGTGTGTGTGTATCCAGATTTGAAGTTTTCAGTTACACATTTTGTTTTACTTTTAAAAGTTCTAAAATTCTTTTCTGAAACATTATTCATAAGATGGGCTTATAACAGTTTAATTTGTGAGTACCAAGAGCTTAAATTTTAGAGATGAGAAGTGTTATACTTTCCTTTACAAAATAATAATAATAATAATAATAATAATAATAATAATAATAATAATAATAATAATATAAATGTATGGAATTAAACTCATTAGCTCCCAGTAAAACGTATTGTCAAATGCTGATCTTTAGTTTGTAATTGGTATGTACTAGCTCCCTTTTGCCTCAAAGCACTGACGTGACGTCTACCATATTGTCTACCATATTGAGCAGAAATGTGCGAGGAGCTTCTGAAACATTTGTAACCCAACCCAGAAGTAGTGTACGTGGAATGAAGAAATTTTTATTTTATATTCTCTCCCTAATTTCAATGCTTCCTTGCGCGGTGCTCCAGTTTTTGAATACTAGTTAAAACAATCTGGAGACTGTTCCTTGCACCACTGTTCATGGTACTACTCTTATCCAAAATGGCGTCCTTTAAAGTGTTATTTGAGTTCAGGAAATAAATAATAGTGAGATACAACTAAATCTGGGAAATAAGGAGGATGATCTAGATATTGAAATCCTAGATCATGCAATGTCAGTTGGGTTTTCAGTGCTTGATATACAGATGCATTCTCCTTAAGGAACAGAATTCTTCTTCTTCTTCTTCTTTTTTTTTCAATTTTGTGAGCAATGCAGAGATTCTTCATTTAATGTCTGACCCTTGGATAGATAGTCTATGAGTATGACTCCCAGAAGAATGTTGCAAACACTTTTCCACCAGACTTCTGTCTCGTGAACTTCTTGAGGCGAGGGGGGAAAATGAGTGCTGCAGCTCCATTGACTGTTGCTTCGTTTCAGGATCGTATTGGTACAACCATGTTTTGTCCATGGTTATTATTCGCCGCAGAAATTGATCGGCATTGCGGTAAAAATGGGAGAAGACTTCCCTTGATGCCGTCACTCGTTCACTCTTTTGATCTTCTGACAGATTTTCGGGAACCCATTATGGTGAGAGCTAGCGTATTCTCAAGTTTATTTCTGAATTATGTTACCGATGTGTTCCAGAGAAATGTCCACAATCTCTGCCGCACGTTTTGTTGAAATTCTGCATATCTCGAGAATAATGTCATGAATTTCACCCACGATTTCTGTCATCCTGGACGTAAAGCATTATCTCTTGAGAAATCACTACGTTTAAACTGTATCACTCATTTCTGCACCACTGCATGTGGCGGAAGAGAGTACCATAGTGTTGCACTGATTTCCTCATGAATTTACTTCGGTGACTTTCCTTGATGGAACAAAAATTTGATGACAGCTGTTATCTCAACGTTTGGGTACACATGATGCCGGAGGAATTCAATGACTTAAGTAAATGCCTTCTCTTCCACATGCCAACTTAAATTCTTGTATAGAAAAATGAGGAAAATAAATATTTTTCCTTTTAAATAACGATAAGAAATGAGTAATATTTCTAGTTCCAATTATTAAGTTTAAAATTCTTAATAACTATTATAAAATTTCATGTAGATTCAGAGAATCTTTTGTAGAGATATGGATGGTGACACATTTCGACTGGTATTTAGAGAACGTTTTTAACTGTTTTCGGAATATTCTCGCAAAGCAATGAAATGTAATTAGTGAAAATGTTTTTATGACTAAAAATATATAGTTACTCACGACGATGTTGAGCTCATCCTTTGATTATAAAGAAGTTATCATTGTGATAAATATTCTAAGTGGCTTAATTGAGCTGAGCTAATCGAAGTTCGTATACGCTTACTTTGCGTTTTACTCATCGTTATATACGTACCTTAAAAACCAAATAGTTGTCGAAATTCCAATTTTGCTGTGATAGTGAGTATTTTGATAACAATGTTTACAAGTAAACTATCTCGGATTAATCGAATCACAAAAGAATATTGTCCTAAAATCTGCATTTGATTAAATTGAAACTCGCAGTGCATACATGCATCAAGAAAATGCATGAGCTTATTTTTGGTACCACCAAGGTTTAGGATTCTAGATACAGTGTTAAATAATAATAATTCAACTCTTACATATATTTTTTTTTAAACTGACGAGTAGGCAGAAAATGAGGGAGATCTGCTATCAAATCTATCAATCCAGCGACAATTCTATTTTATTTTTCACTAATTCTTCCCATTTTAAAAGAATATGAAAATAGCATTATAATTATGTATACTAATCCCTCGATTTTACTGACCTCGATTTAATAAATTTCGGAAGCGACGCACAAAATCCAGAAGAGCCGGTTCAGTCGGAAAGTCCTGATTTTAAATCAAAAATGAAGTTATTGTCTTATAATGTATATTTACAGCGTATCCGATATTTTATACGGCCAATGTATTATCCAACTTTCTTTTGCCATGTAATTGTGGATATTATCCACTGCAAGTATTTGGAGTGGACATTACCCACTGCAGGAGCTTACAGCGGAAACATTTGACCACTCATGCTCCCTTTCTAAACGACTTAAAAAATGGAAGAGGTCCATTAAAATGAAGGTGAGAATGTGTATATAGGGTGAATTTTGTTACTTCATACTGCAAAATATCTTGAGAAACAAGCATCGGACGAAAACATGTACGAAATAAAAAGTTCATATTTTTCAGGGAGAAATTTACCTATGCTAAAATTAGCTCCCCGCTCCCCCCTTAAGAGTGAACGGAAAAACTGAAAAAAATATATAGGAACCCCGTCATTTTAATCGCAGATTCGAGTTCTAGGGGAAAAATACATAAATTGTATTTGAAACATTTGTTATGAATCCTGATAGGTGGGGTATAATCAGTTAAATCTAGATTCAGTAAGGTATCTTAAATTAGGGTGAGTAGATAGAAACTTATTGTCTTTCTCAGCACCAGGGCTATATAAAATGCAGACAGACTATTTAACACGTGGAATTCGAACCATTGTAATGGGTCTAAACGTCAATATTTCTCACTGGGAGTCGAATATTTCATATGTAGACGTTATCTTATTTGTTAGTTGTTACTTTTACTTGAAATAAGTTTAATTTATAATTATATAATATGAAAACAACAACGTAATACAACTTGTGATGTAATGTAAGTCAAACATCATAAAACTGTCATTTTGGTATGCAAAAATAGTCGCCCCTCCACAAAAATTGTCGCTCCTTTGTCCCCTAAGAAATTAAAGTTGACATCGTCACTGATCGCAGCATGTGTTAATTACCTGTTCTAAAACAGAAAAGAAAAAAAGAAGTAGTAGTATATATTAGATAATCAAAAATAGCACGAGGAAATTATTATTTTCTTAAGTACTGGAACTAGAGATGGAGAGCTATTTTTATCAACCGGTTCGGACGAAGCAGTGTGAACAAACTGAATGAAACTGCTTATAAAGTCCATAACATCATTTCAGACATGTGGTGCCCCCGCCAAGTGAACTTTGTAGTGGACAAACACCGCGTGCGTGGGTTTCCTCGGGGTTCTCCCGTTTCCTCCCACTTTCTTCATTCCACCATTTCACTCATCTCTCATAATCACCGTCTCCTTTAGCCTAACCGGCATAACCGTGGGACGTAAAACTCAAAGATTTCATTTCATTTTCATTTTCAGACATGTGGTGTATTAAAGTACAAGTTCTACATGTAAACCATATTTATAATTGGAGAAGCTTATATTATGTAATGACTTGTAAATCTCCTAACGTTAATAAATGCTTTTTTATTGTGTTTGCAGTCAGTTTGTCAATCTGTCGTCTTTTTATTATGAATTACTAGTTGAAATGCACAGAAAAATAAGGTTTGTGCAAAATATTTCAAAAGAAAATAAATAAATGAAATAAGGAAGAGCAACGCCTTTGGCGTTTCCCCTATCAATATGAGTCAAATATATGAACTACTAACAGGAATGCATTGGACGTTCCCTCTTTAAATATGAGTGAAATAAATAAATTACAAGAGAAACTCCTTTGTTGCCCCTTTCAGTATGAGTGAAATAAATAAATTACGAAGAGAAATGCTTTCTGTGTTGTCGCTTTCAGCATGAGTGAAATACATAAATTACGAAGAGAAATGCTTTTAGTATTGTTCCTTTCAGTATGAGTGAAATAAATAAATTACGAAGAGAAATGCTTTCAGTGTTGTCGCTTTCAGCATGATTGAAATACATAAATTACGAAGAGAAGTGCTTTCAGTGTTGTCGCTTTCAGCATGAGTGAAATACATAAATTGCGAAGAGAAATGCTTTTAGTGTTGTTCCTTTCAGCATGAGTGAAATATATAAATTGCGAAGAGAAATGCTTTTAGTGTTGTTCCTTTCAGTATGAGTGAAATAAATAAATTACGAAGAGAAATGCTTTCAGTGTTGTCTCTCAGTATAAGTGAAATAAATAAATTACGAGTAGAAATGCTTTCAATGATGTCTCTTTCAGTATGAGTGAAATAAATAAATTACGAAGAGAAATGCTTTCAGTGTTGTTCCTTTCAGTATGAGTAAAATAAATAACTAAGAGAAATGCTTTCAGTGTTGTTTCTTTCAGTATGAGTGAAATAAATAAATTACGAGTAGAAATGCTTTCAATGATGTCTCTTTCAGTATGAGTGAAATAAATAAATTATGAAGAGAAATGCTTTGAATGCTGTCCCTTTCAGTATAAGTGAAATAAATAAATTACGAAGAGAAATGCTTTCAGTGAGGTTTGATGTTGTCCTATTATTATTAGTGAAATCAGCAAATAACTAAAAGCAATGTCCTGTCGGTTCCTGAGTCAACTGACATGCTCTTTCTTGCCTATACTTGGGCTTAAATGTAATTAAAACTGTCACTATGCGTCTCGGCGATCCCGAAAACTATGGACTTAATACTCATATCATCTTTTATAATCTTATAAAACGTTGAGTCACACATCCGGTTATCTACCTATTAAAATGCTACAGGACCAATTAAGGGCGACCGAGCTCTAACCTATAACCTTAGCTTTCAAACTTTTGATTTACGGTTATTTTGATTTCACGTTTATAACAAAGACAAATATTTTTAAAAGAGTGTACTTTAAATAAATTACTTAAAGAAATATTTTTCACAAAGTTTATCCTTTTAAATTATTGTTCAAAGGCCTTTGCCTTTAATAAGTCTTCTCCGAAATAAATGCAAATGAATTGTGCTGCCATCTTTGGAGCTCTTTTAAACTACGTTTATATGTTTGTGGCCAAACCTTTCGACAGTGAGATCTCGGAAACTACAGGCTCTAGAAAGATGACGTTTTCACTGATCGATTGCAAATTTTATGTAGATTGTCCAGTTCTAATTGAATATTTAAAAAACATGGGCACTATTTCTTTATTACATTTTTACGGGTACATTTGAAGTGTTGAAATTAAAAAAAAAAACTAAAGCATCACATCCTAAGCATTATACATTCCAAAACGACACTGTTGTTTATAGGGGTTGTATATGTCTCAGGCATTTGTTTCATGGCCAAATAATAATGGAAAAGGACGGATAACCATTTCTCCAGTCTACGATGAACCCTTTTTTGGGAGTGTTTTGCCCAATGAGCACCATATATAACTGACATTATAATTAATTGTGTATGTAATGTATTTGCTTATTACGTACTGCATGCAAGAAGAAAGAAAACACTGGTCATACATGAATTAGAAATTATAACCGGAAGCAGGCTCAAATCTTGCAAACGGTGCGAGATATTGAGAAAAAATAATCGAAAAAAGTCTCCCCTTTATGATACCCTTGGCTTTTTTTTAAAAAAATCAATACGTCTTTCACTTGTGTCTGTAAAGGGACATGTACAGATGTTGTAAGGAATGAGAAGGAGATTTATGCTCATATGCGAATGATGCGCTGTGTAGAGAGAGCAGGTTCAGCTAGTTTTTTTAAAATTTTAGTTAATAAGAAGTTCGTATGCCAAATTTCAACTTCCCACTTTACGTTGATGAACTATTCTCTACCCCTTGACAATATACAACTACTTTTGCTTTGTTGGTTTTCTGGTTGCCATATATTGTAGGGTAAGATATTCGATTCTTTTCGTTTGCGGTTGATTTTGATCCTCACAAGCTCCTCTCGAATTGAAAATAGAAAAAATGGCTTCGTACGCTTGTAGATATAATGAAGATCTGTATGTGTACAAAATTTGGTGCCTCCAGGTGACTCCTTTCTATGAGAAAATTGATGCTCGGCAGACGGACATAATTTTATATATAAGTTTACATATAACATTAGAAGTGTTCGACACCCAAGGTTTGTGTAAATTAGTGTTGTTCACGATGCTCCTGAAATTTTTCGTCTCGTCTCGAATTTAGAAATGTACTACTTGTCTCGATTCTCGCCTCATTTTCGAGGTGTGGTAAGAAATTACACTCGTCTCGTGGGAAGCACTACCACCTTCGGTGAGAGCGGTCGGGTTCGATTCCCGGTGAGGTTACTCGACCACCCTGAATAAGGTTTCCCTGAGTTTTCCTCATTCACACCAGCAAATGCCGGGGTGGTACCTAACTTATAGATCCCAGGCTGCTTCCTTCCTTCCCTTTCCCCGGATAGTGTGCCCACTCAGAGACGTCATCCCTCAAACATGACGGACTAAATGGCCATAGATGCCGAAAGCACAAAAATCTAATTCCTAGAATAATTCTAAACTATACATTTACAATAGCTTAAGTTCCTTTATTTTTGCTTGCAAGATAAGTTTGTGTTGAAAATTCCGTAGTTAGCTGCCACTTCGAAGTGCTGGTGCATACTCTCCACTGGAAGAGAGAAAGGATTAGAATAGCCTGGAAGTTCCATGAACTTAAACGTGTGGGTTTGAGTGGTGGTTAGACAGGCGTAGATCCTGGAATGGAGGAAGAAGGATGACAGCTGTGGATCAGAAGTGGTACATGGGTTGTCACCCTGTTACTCTCGGCAGTGCAGAGTTATTTCACTCACGTCTGCGTCTTGTACCTCGTTATCTATCTCCGTGGTAGCTGTCTTTCTCTTTCTCTCTCCCTCTCTTGAAAAACGGGCTCTGTCCAGAGTTTTGTGTTTATCCATGAAGCAAGCGTATTCCGCACGTGGGAACACTAACGTTGCTGTTTCAGCACCAAGCAATCATCAGATATTGGGTGGGTGGGTTGCTGTGTGCATCAAGCAAAACCACTCTTTATGTTTGCAGATTTTGAAGCACAAGGCTCATTTTATCCTTGAAATGGTTGGAGAAGAAGGAGAAAGGGAATAACGTTGTCCTGTGTTATTTTGATTGAAGATAATTTTACTTAGTATACGTCTCACAGCAAAGAAGAGAAAATATTAATTTAAAAGAAATGTATAAAAATGTAACTATATATCATTGTTAATATTTCTGCACCTTTCTATCCTGATTCACGTTTTCTATGGCGAATTAACATCCAGAAGGGAAATTCGGTGAAACTTGAATAGAAAAATGTTAATAAGAATGCTAAATGCTAACAATATGGCTAATCGAACTAGTTGTTAACCCTACTAATTAATTTGGGTCCTCTTGTTAAATAATTTGTATATTGTCCAAACGTATGCTGAGATTATAGCTCGGAAAGTAGAATCTATCTTGGATCGTCTATCCGTTGAACTAATATTTAAGTTTTACCCTATTAATCAGGCTTAACCCGTTAGATCCGAATAGAACTATTTGACTCAATAAAATTGTGTGATCAGTTCGACCTAATAGAGGTGGGTAAACTTTAGTGAATACTTCAGATAATCACACAAACTTGAAAATTAATAATGAGAGATACTTGTGTTCTTAATAATAATTATAATTGCAAATTAAGAACAAATTACTATGATTCTAAATAAGCATTTATTCTGCCAAATTTAATGCATTTTCTTCGTAACCGTCAACTTGTTTAGCGTATTTAAAATTCTCACCAGTTCTTGTACCCTAGCTCTGTTCTACTGCATAAGTTTCTCTCTCGTTCTTTAATGTCCAATGATTATGCTCTAAGGTGGAGGAAGACGGTGATGATAAACGAAATGATGGAGGGAAGGAAGTGGAAGGAAACGGGAAAAATCTCGACAAAACTCACTCACACTATGTTTGTCCAAAACAAAGCCCCACTTAGCGCATCGTGGTTAAGCGGTTAGCGTATGCGCCTTTGGCGTGGGAGATCCGGGTTCGATTCCCGGTGGGAGCTCATGTGGTTCGGATTCCACGTTAATCAGTAGGTCCACGTCTCATATAGTCTCGCTGCTGAACGGGACGTAAAACTCAAAATCAACTCAACTCAACCCAATCAGGGATTCCACGCACCAGAGGTAAGTGCGCTATCCCTGAGCCACCGCCCTCAAGTGGTTAAAAAAACGGATAGTAACATATTTTTGAGCTCTCTTATGATGGAATACCTGACACGTAACGAAGAAAAGAGCATTTCAGATAGTTATACTTCCAACATCTTTTTATTTGGGAAATGAGAGAAACAATAACAATGAATTGACCATAAACTCTTACGTTTTTCTATTTCTTGTATTAGTTATTCAATGGAGGGATTAAATAAAAGAAGTTATGCGTGAACATGAATACAATGAAGTCTATTAATTTTGTCATTAATGCTGTCAGCCATTGAGATTTCATGGTCTAGCTCCTATGACTATCGTTAGATCCTAATGAAACTTATATGGGATCCCAGGCAAAGTATACTCTTTCAAACAAAAATGATCATCAAAATTAGTACATCTATGTCAAAGTTATGCGTGAACACCCACACCCATACACACACACACACACACACACACACACACACACACACACATATATATATATATATATATATATATAATGGGTTGAATAGAAAAAGTCCTCCCTTTTTCAAGTCGGTTAAAAACAATGCGGTGGTTTTGAGCACAAACTATACAAAAATTTAACAGAACACTATTTGGAGTCAGTGACTTCTCTTATGTTCTACAGAAGTTTTACAGGCTCTCTCGATTAAATTTTGACTCATAATTCGTCATAGAAAAGACATGTAGTTTTCCTTTTTTTTTTTTTTTTTTTTGTAATTCTCACGCGTTTATACTCTGATAGATTATGTAGTTATATTTCAATGTGCAATGCGTTGAAACACACATACGCACACAACAAGAGAGATAGAAAATTATAGTGGAATATTATATTGTATGGAGCAAAAACATGATATTACGCAAAAGCGATGAAAAAAGACTAGAAGCTCGAAATTTGGGCGTGGAGACGGATGGAGAGGATTAGCTGGGTCAAAAGCTTAAATTGAATGGGAGAGTGTTGGAAATGGTGGACGATTTTTTTTTATATCGATGAAGAAAGGAAGAGAAACTGGTTGGGACATTGGCTAAGAAGGAATTGTATCATGAAGGACGTGCTAGAGGATATTGTGGAAGGAAAGAGAGAGCCAGGGGGCGAAGAGGAAGACTTAACAGTTGATAGATGGTATCAAAACAGAAAAATCGTACAGAAAATGAGCCGTTTTATACATACTCTCCACGCGTATAAAAATGTTTCGTCGTCTTATGATATGTCCAGGTCATACCGGGTCACTAGGTGTAGTGGGTTACGGATCTAACCGCTTTCTGGTCTTTCGGGCCATGGATCATGAACTTCGTGGCCCGTTCCACCACTGCTTTTACCAGTTACTAGTAAAGGAAAGGATTATCATCGGGAAGGAGAGACTCTCTTACCTTACCTCTGAGCCGGAACGGGTAAGAGGTATCCTCATCTTTCTCCGTGCTGCATCGGGCAGGAGATACTATCCTACCTGTGAGCTGCTACGGGCAAGAGGTTCCTTTAGACCAGCTGCAACGGAAGGGTTATTCTTAATCAACAAACTTTAAAACTTCGAGCTGCAATAGGCAGTAGGTCCAAATTATAGAGGAAAGGACTACTAGAGAATTACATATTTGTAATCTTATATATAAACCGTATAAAACGAGTTTTATAATAAAAAGAAGGTAAGCGAAAACCCATGTATCGTTACTCAGTCGAATATTACACTATGCATCCCAATAGAAGAACACATTGAAGACTAATTTGATTTCATGCTGGTGAGCATTCCATTGACGTTAATATTTGAAACTAAGTGGTTAAGGGGAACAATGCTTAGTTTCATATAACCAAACTTGGTGCATGTATTAGCTATTTAAGCTATTGGGAACTCATATAACAGCATTTTAAAAAAATCTCTCTATTAATTAATTAAAATTTAATAAAATGTACGAGTGATACTACGACAAAAATTGCTTGGCATCAGCGATGAGAAAGCTATAAGACGTTCACTCTGAAAGAAAGATGAAATGTCGTCCTGTAATAACCATTACATGTCCGAACCCGTCTGGGCTTGGCCAAAAATGAAATAGTACGTAGATATTTTAGAAAACACCTAAATTTTGTTCAAATGATCAAAACTTCTGTGTTTGTAGAAGATAAACATAATCTTCATTTTTTGTAGAAAACTAGAAATAATATAATTGGCTGCGCTGATTTGTAAAGAAATATCAATTTTATGGTGTCTTATTCACAGACGCGAGAACCAAACAGTTATCTGTTTTGTGTGATCCAGGCTAAAACAAATATTCTAATAAATTCTCCTGTATAAGGATATGTTTCCTATAACTGGGTTTATACTTTTGGCAAACCAATAAACCTTTTTGACGATGCCGTGGAGTCCGCATCCATTTATTACAACTATGACATGTGGGTCATCTAACATTCAGGGGGGTTTACGTACTTCAGATCATATTCAAATGGGCAGTGATGATAAGTTATCTCATCTTGTGGGTAGTTAACTTAATTTATCAAAATCAACCGAAAACAACTTAGCTCAATCTTAATGTTAACTATTTTCAAAAGTGCAATGAAATCTTTTACTTTAACGTCCCACGAATATGCCTTTTAGGGAGATGATAAAGCAAGTGAATCATGGGAGAATTTGTAAAATAAGCAAATGTGTGGAAACGGGAATAAACTGAGAAACTTACAAACTTACTTGGCTGAGGATCAAACCAGGGATCCCCATGTACACTCATGTCCAAAATTATTGTCGCATATCTATAATTGTCTTCTTGTAACAATATAATTTGATAATGAATTTGCAGGGTACTTTTAATACTAATACTATATGTAGAGTTGGGAAATGTATATTTGTAGTAAATTTCATAGGAAAAGAACTATAAATACGAAAATTAGCACGAGTAAAACAAAATGTTGCTAAATGGATAAGAAAATTTTATTTTCGTTTTATTGTTCTTATTTACTGCTCTTTTGACATGAAATTTGCCACATACATGTCTTTGCCGATTATACACATACTAACATTATAAGAAATACCAGGCGAATTCGGTATCAAATTATATTCCTACAATAACATATTTATAGACATGCGACAATAATTTTGGACATGAGTGTACAACTATTTTCACTCAATTCAAACTGTTCAACGGGAAAAGGCCACATATAACTCTTCTATATTGCAATTATATTAGAGGGCTGCAATGGATCAATGATAGACCACTCTGGCGCGTGAGTCTCTGGTTCGATCTCACCTCGTACTAGATGAACTCTGTGGTGGACAAATACCGTGTGCGTGGATTTCTCGAAGCTTTCCCGTTCGATTCCTTCATTCCACAATTTTGTTCATTTTTGATCATCATCCCCTTTAGCCTACACAGCATAAACATGGAACGTAAAACTGAAATATTTCATTTTCGTAATTATGTTATACTATAGAATACCTTATTTCAGTAGCAATTTGTTCTATCCTAGTAATTAAAATAGCATTTACTTAAAGTTGTTTTTTAAAAAATTAATAGTTTAAAACAGAAATTCTATGATGTTTCTTAAGGTTATTTTATTTCTTCAGGAAACACTCCTAAAATTTGTGATGAAAGTCTGTGGATATTTCATCGTTAAAATTTCAGTATATTTTGCGATATAGGAAATATTTTCAGTATGTGAAAATTTACGGCAAAATATCATCAGTGTGACTTTGAAGACATCACTATGAAGTTCCGAGACCATCAGTCTCTGACCAACAGGAGCTACAAAAATAAGCTCAATTACCATACGTTCTTTTTTAAGGGCCCCCACCTATCTTATAATAAAACACGTTGTTGTAAGAAGATTTATTTGATGTAGACATTTTCAATTTACCACTTTTTTTTTTTTTTTTTTGCTTCGCTTTAAATTCGTGACAGTCCTCTCCAAATAATAGTTACTTCTAATTTCTGATTTTGTTAACTAAACCTTTATACATTTATGTGAGAAGAAACACATAAGAATGTTCTAAGAAATTTATGATCAATATTCGTATCATTTTAAATTATGGTGTGAACATATTATGGCGTACATATTTATTACATATTTTTTATTAATTTCCTTTCAGGTGAGTCCTGAATGCGAGAGATGATTACAACTGTAGTATGGTTGGTGAGTTCTTTAAATAAATGATTAATATTAGACCTAAAGTTCAAACAATGTGCATACAGGTATATTAGAATATATACAGTAAGTTTTCTCTATGGTGTTTTCGCTTCCTTAGCTCGTATGTATCCACTTTGCTATTCTTTAAAAGCTGGTTTCTCCAATACTACTTGAAGTAGAATAACGATATCGTTCATGGCTGTAACGAAAATGTTTTTTAGAGCGAGATGGTTATTGATACTATGGCAAATCACACTGTATTCTAATAAGGCATCCGATGAGTGGTTTCGTGAACATCGGATTGAACCATTCCATTTTTGGCCCGCTCAATCCCCAGACCTTAATATTATTTAACGCTTCTATTCAGTTCTTGGAATTAGAATCAGGAGCAGATATCCTGCGACATCCTCTCGAAGTGCTGCACTGCAAAAGGAATGATATAAAATGCCTCTGAAAACCACTCATGACTTGTTATGTCTGAATTCCACTATAAATCAGAGCTATTATGTAAGCTAACTGTACTCTAACACCATAACAATCAGGTGGGTTCAATTCTCTTCATGTGTTTCCATTATTTTGATATCAATCTGTGTTTCCTTGCAGAGACCTCTAGTTTCAGACTTATAGGCCATGGGAATTAGGATTTGGATTTAGAACATCCGATTTTTTTAAAAAAAAATATTAGCCGATCTTGACTAAACTTGGCATGAAGATAGATCTTGACGTCTTTAGTATACGCATGTAAAATACAGTATTTTGGTTTTCGTGTTAGGGGCCAGCAAATTGAGTTTGAAATTTTCCCCAAAAATTTCGCTAATTGAAACAAGAATTACATGAAATACATGAAAGAAACCTGTTAAAGTTAATTGAGGTTATATATTGATTTGTTAAGTCAATACAGTATGTAGTTATGTATTATAGTCATTCGGGGGAATATGCACACATTAAGTTTTTGATCATGTATTATCAACTGTAATGGGTTCTTCAGCGTGAAAATTTCAGACAACATACAGTAGACTTCCCTTTATTGTTATGTATAAGTAACATAGTGATAATGTTTCAAGTGACAATGCTAGAGCAGCTTAAGCTGAAGTCTACGAATTGGGCATTTTCCCCCAATATAGGGGTAATATCCGTATATATGTATAATATGCACACATGTAGCAAATTATACATTGAAAGTGTGGTATATACCTATAATATTTGGTGGAAGTAACTGGAAGATAAGAAGAAGGGTTAGAAATACTATAACATTTCGAACTATAAAGATAACCAAGAAAGTTCTGTAGCTTTTTCACCCACCATCTTTGAACATTGATATGTCACCTAAGACGTACCTGGAAGCAGGGGTAAAAGTGAGGGGGAACGCGCAGCGACGCCGCCCCCACCTCGAAAAAATATTTACAGTGTTCCCCAGTTCCTAAAACATTACAATGGGTATAGGTAGGCAGGGGGAACGGCCTGACGTCATGGCGCTACCTACAGTCCCCCTATCTTTTCAAATCCACTTTTACCCCTGCCTGGAGGATCAAAAATAGTCCCCATCAGCATCGACGACCTTCCGCTAACGTTCTGGAAGGCCATGGATTCCATCACGCTAGAACTTGGTGCGCCGTGAAGCGAAGAAGGTATCAAGAGCATTTTGCACCTCTACTAGAAAGAACTGGTGTCCTCTATGATGATTGTCCAAAGAATGGAACAGGTAATAATCGCAAAGTACATGTCCGGGGAGTATGGCGGATGCAATAGTGTTTCCCATCCAAGGCGTAGAATAGTGTCTCGGGTCATCATAGCCACGTGGGGCTTAGCGTTGTTCTCTAAAAGGAGGACCCTTTTTCGATTCAAAAGTGCTGGCTTCAGAGTTTTGAGTTTTTCTTGAACACAGCTGAACTGCTGACAGTACACAGTTGATGCTCTGACCAGCTGGTACCAGTTCCTGATGCACGATGACGCGAGAAGTCTACCAAACACACAGGAAGACCTTCTTCTGATACAGTGTTGGTTTCGGCTCTTTTGGAAGCGGTTCATGGGATATTAACCAGTGATGACTGCGTTGTGGAGCTTCGTATAGGGCCACTTCTCATCCCAAGTCAATACCCTGTCTAGAAGTGGCTCCTTCCTCGGACGAAACAGAAAATAAACACAGGTGTTTGCTCGCGTTGCCTTCTGGTCGAGAGTTGAATCATGTGGGACCCATCGATCCAACTTGTAGTGCTTCCCAAGTTGATGGAAGTGCTGTCGAATAGTTTCTCTATTTACATTGAGTGTAGTCCTAGTTCCTCACATTCTGGTCACTGTTCTCCTTAATTGGTGATTGAAAATCTTAATTTTGTACATGTTTTGGTCTTCCGGCACATGGCGTGTCTTCCAGTGTTTCGTCACCGTCCTTACACTTGTTAAAGCACCGCTGCACTGTCCGCGTAGTCACAACACCCTCACCAAAGGCCTGGATCAAACGCCGCTGCAGTGGGGCAGAAGATATGCCAGGCCTTTGGTGAGGGAGTAGTCCATATAACCAGTCATATTCTGCACTACTTCTCCTTGAACTGAACGGATTGGAAAGGTGTTTCTTCGTTACATAGTGATAAGCTAGTCGATTAGTATCGGCAATTGTAAGTGGGAAACCTTTCGACTAAAATTTTAACATATGTTGAACCAATAGCTCTTCTGGAATTGAGTGACCTAATTTAGGTTGATATCCGTGGTCCTTTTCAGTCTGTGTTGCAATGTCCTTCGCGATTTTCCAAATGTTTTGCTGGCAGTATATATTTTCATACTTTCTTTTATCGCGGATAAAGCTGCCTGCACTGCTTCTCCATATGAACAACGTTGTGTTTGTCGTTGATATCTCCAACCATTGGGCTGAAACAGAAGGAAAATATTTATGTAGCTATTTGTCACCAAACATATACAACGGTGATCAAACCTCTAATTTGTTGTTATTTATATTTAAGTCTATAAAGGATCCGATGTATACTTCGCAATTCACCCACTTTTAAATATCTAGATAGCAATCAAATGTACCAGTACGTATTATCGTGAATCAGACATGAAAATGTACGCATTGTACAGGGTGTCCCGGGAGGAAGGAGCAATACTTCGGAAAATGGTAATATGTGTGATTCTAAACAAAAAATGCTCGTATGAAAATGGGTTCTAATCTCAACGGTTTGAGAGCTGCAGGTTGTGAACCGTTTTTGAATTCATGTTGCTTATTGATCACCCTGTATGTATTGTACAGATGTGAGACATAGAATTTGAAAGGTGATGGAATGATCTTTCCATCGGTATGCAACATGTGGCAGTGGTGTCTTTGAAGAGAAGTTATTGAGGGATATTTGGGAATCATTGTTGCCATCCAGTTTCTTTAAATAACTTCAACTTTTGCTGAAAAGGGACGTTAAACTCAACATCAACTTTTCAAAATTTCCCTCAATAGCTTTCCTTCCAAAGACACCACTGCAGCATGCTGCATACCGTTGGAAAGGTCATTCCATCACCTTTCAAATCCTATGTCTCACCTCTGTACAATATATACAGGGTGATCAATAAGCAACATGAATTCAAAAACGGTTCACAACCTGTAGCTCTCAAACCATTCAGATTAGGACCAATGTTCATATAACTATTTTGCTTAGAATCACCCGTACTACCATTTCCCAAAATATTGCACCTTCCTCCTGAGACACCCTGTATATATATATTTGTAATTCTTTGTACCACTCACTTAGGATAATTTCCGCATGTGTGCGTTTTAACCCAACAACATTATGTGAGCATTTTGTCCCTAATATATAATTTTCGTACATGTGGCAACTCTGATCAGTAGGCTTTGTTCTCGGCCACATGGGCCATAGAGTTGTATTCACCACTTCACCTACCTTCCTCCAAATTGGCATATATCCACTAATATTACATATTGTTTTGAAACACAATCGTTTCCTGAATGTCTTAATATTATATGATAACATGTTAAAATATATATGTGATATTTTATGTTCAACTTACATCCAAAATTCAGCACTCGTTTCTGCAACTCTTCTTGCCTTGCATAGGCTTGCACGAGGTATATCCCATATTAATCAGTGTTGCAAGATAACTGAGAAACTTTGTTCTACGCATTTAACCCGTATGTGCGTTTTCCCCTGAATGACTCTATAAAAATTCAATGAAGGCGGAATTCTTTCCACAACGTACGAACTCATTCCTAATGTGAATAATGCATTGGTTGTTTTAAATAAATCTGTTTGAGTTTAGTTTCTGTTTTAAAACAAGTTTTATATACATTGTCTAAATATTTTTCTGCCTACAAATAAACAATTTTCTTATGAGAGAACTGTTTACTTAAAAAAAAAAGAAAAAAATACGTTCTTTGTTCTGTGAAGAGAAGACGACCGAGAAGAAACATTAAATACAACAGGGTTGCCTAATTTGCATAATAAAACGTGAGGTCGACCTCACAGAAAACCATTCTGAGGAAACGAAACAATAATAACACTTTCTCAAAGCTAAAGCCAGTCTACTCAAGAGTTCAGCTTAAAAGTTTTCGTTCTCTTCTAGCGGTAAGAAAGAAAAAAAATGAAAATATTCTCTCCAGTTGATGATACAAGATATATAGAAAGAGAGAGAGAGAGGGTTTTCTAGCTAGCTTAAGCACAGTTGAAGAGTCTTTTGCGTAATACAGTAGGGTAAAATTCCAACCTAAAAGAAAAAAAAAAATGGAAACTGAATTTAAACATGCCGTTTCATTATATACAACTTAAAAACTTTGCTTATAATTGTTTAATTTTGTTAAAAAAAACCACTTACTTGCTGTTGTTAAACTTTATAGAAAATACTACAGAGTTGATTGTACGTACAATACATAATATTCAAAATTTTAAACTTTTTTTTTTGTGTGTGTGTGTGTATAAAGGAAGGAGTCCTGAGTGAGTGACTAATTGATCTACACCAGTCCAAGTCGCTTAAGCTAGAAATTTAGATTTTTGATAGGACACACGATTTGTGTCGTAAGGAACCACTAAGGAAGAATTTTTTGGAAATTCGACGAGGAAACAGGAGATACAGGGGTCGTAATTATTATAGTTAAAAGACCATGTCTCCAAATCTCTAAAGGATAAAGACGTGAAATTTGGTATATTGATTTCCCATTTAAACTAACTAGACTTTGTTGCACATTTTCTTGATATTCCTCCTAGAAGGAAAGAAAAAAAGACGGGGAACAAAGGGTGGAATTACAATTGTTATAATAGAGTGACCATATCTCGAAATCCTTTATGGTAAGAGACATGATATTTGGTATTTAAACTTTTCATTTAAAATAATTAAAGATGTTTTATGTATTTTTCGTAGAAGCGACAAAAAATGTGGATTTAAAGAAAGGATGAGAGTTACAACAAGATGGCCATATTTCGAAATTCTTTAAGGTTAGAGACATGAAAATTAGTATTTAGATCTTTACTTTAAAATAAAGATTGTGTTTAAACGTTTTTTTTTTTTAATATTTCCCTTAGAAGGGAAGAAAAATAGTGACAGTTACAGTGTTTGTAATAATATGGTCATATCTAAAAATCCTAAGATTTAGAGATGTTAGGGATACGAGAGTTCGTATATAAACTCCTTTTTCAAAATAAATGGGTAAATGCGACAGCGTTTCCGGAAATTCGGCTTTTAACGAGAGAAGCGGCTATTTTTATTTTTTTTCTCAATGACTTTGAGGATGTCAGTCTCATTATCAGGAAAAAACAGGTGAACCTTTTGAAATGAATTTTTGAATCCAGTTAGCACTTAGACTGACAGAGTTTTCTATCATGTCAGTTTGATTGAAATGTATTCTAAGGAGGAATGGAGTTTAAATTTTTCGTAAAGAATAATGTTATAAACGTATTCTTGCTATAGAAAGAATGGAAGTAAAGGTGAATGAAATATGCGATGCGAGGCCGTAGACGGATCAAATCCAGGGATCTTGGGGCGAAATTCCTAGCTTGCCGAAAAGTAAATATATATATATATATATATATATATATATATATATATATATATATAATATAAAAGGAACTCGTCTCTGATGTGTTATCAAATTTCGCCGGGGAAAACATCGATCATACGACGTTGTGGAGAAAGGGACTGCGTGGCCCTGGCCCCCTAAATTTGTTTTCTTAATTTCTCATGCTATTACAGTGGAAACAAAACTGATTGGAGTTCAAACCGATACAAACAAAGTACTTTTTAATGATATACGAAGATCGTTTGGAATAGGTGCTGATTGCCACGGGTGCTGACTGCCACAGCCATTTATTGGTGCTGATTGCCACGACTGTGGCTGATTGCAAATATGAAGGTGCTGACTGCCACGACGGCGTGCTGACTGCCACGAGCCTGGGAGAAACTGTATTTGGAAAGAGAGGAATTAATCCCTCATACTAAATTTATGATTATTAATTAATTTAGTAGGGATTAATTTAGTAATCATCACAGCAAACCTATGTGGCATCCTATAAGTTACAAAGTTGCTCACTAAGTGGAACGACATACACTTGGATGTTTATAAAGGGATTGTCTTTTCTGTTATATGTACAATTTGCACATTTTATTGTTTATATTAATTGTTTTATTGTATTGTTTAATGGATATGATGGTCTCAAGCCAACTGACAAGGGAAGTTTGGGAGAAGCACTCGCCTGCAGAGAAATAAGCATGTCATTTGAAGGACCAATTCATGCTGATTACAACAGGTAATAAAACTCCTGAACTTTGAGAACTGTGCGAAATATTCAGCTTAGAAGTTTATATGAGAAAATGAGTGGATGCACTTTCAATGCGTTAAGTATTCTCTCCCATGGCGAAGCCTGATGGTTTGAACTTTCTATTGCTTGATCACTGGGGTCCATTCACAGACAAATTGTCCATTACAAGTTGCATGACGGACAGTGTTGAATTCAGACATTTTCACCCGGGGGAGAATGTGAACTCCTCGGGGGGATTGTTTTTCTGTATTTTTGCAAGAAAGCAGCATATTTAACAATTCCATTCACATGCACATCTTAGCTAATATTGAGACTAATTGCTGATAAATATTCAATGTGAGATTATAAAAAAAAAACAAAAAAAACAAAAAAAACAATCGTTTAATTTTATCTAAAACATTAAATAAAGACTAGCAAAAATATTTTAGACTAAACTTTAACTGCTATTTACAGTAGCTATTTTAGTTATTTTTTCCCTATATTCAATAGTTCCTGTTTGTTACTAATTGAACTGGCCACCTGGAATCTCTAACCAGGTAAAAAAATAGGGTATCCGTAGCTGGCGGAGAAAAATAACCAAGTCATTTAGTTTTTCCATCCCCATTTGTTGATTTTATTCGCGATCTTCGTATATACGGTTGGATTACTTGCCTCTTTACGTTTAGGAAACAACCGTCGAATTGTATTTTCGTACCTCCACGGAGGTTGACACCTTGATTTGATCTTAATTGTAGACAACCTTGCTATTCTCTAGGCTTACGATTTATTTTGATACTCTCCTCTTCGGAGGTAGAGATAACTGAAGGAAGAAAATAGTTGACGACTTTGGCACTTATACCGGCGAACGATTACGTTAGTGCTTCCTCTTTGGAGGAAAGAGCACCTTAACAAAATCTAAACTTAGAGCTTTGCTCTAAGTCAAGAATATCCACAGGGACCGTCACTAAACCTTTTGTGGTAAGCTGGCGCTATCTCCTACGTTAACTATCAAGATGGCCTCTCAGAAGACACCGGTCAAATCTGAGAAAAAGGCACAATCAAACAAGAATCCTAGTATCAGGGGCAAAATAATACGAGCATCTTATAAACCTGAGGACTTCCTTCTGCCATTGGGTAAACCCAAGCAAACAAACGTTCCACCGAAGTCAAAATTGAAAGCTTCTACACATAAGCAGCCAAGTGCTTCGCAACCATCAACGTCAAATAACACCGAAGATATGGACTTTACTGTCGTAGGGACACTAAAGCGACGTAGGTCGTCTTTGGACAATCTCAACAAATCAGAAAAACAAATTAACAGCACTCAAGAATATCCTCCACTTCCCACCAGTAACAAGTTCGATGCTTTGTCCCCCGAACAAACAGATAATGCTAGACCCATCAATAACACTGCAGTGACGAACAAGGCCTCCATTTCCAAGCCGCCTCCAATCTTCATATACGGAATTACCAACACATATACATTTATAAAGACCCTGTCACGAGCATTGAAGGAGCCTCCCTTAGCACAGCCCAACAAAGAGCGCATTCGACTTCAAGCGGCTAACAAAGACGATTATATAACTATCAAGACTTATTGTGAACAAACGAACACTGAATATGCCACAGGGGTAGCAAAAACTGAAAGGCCTATTAAGGTAGTTGTTCGAAGACTACCTATTGACACCGAATTGGATGACCTGAAAGAAGAATTTATAAGATTGGGCTACAAACCGACAAGCATCCATCAAATGTCTCGCAAGAGCAAGACGGATGACAAGAAAATACTGATGCCATTGTTCTTGATTGCTTTGGAGAGAACTGCAACTGTTAAAGAGATCTATGCAATTAATAACTTGCTCCATTACAAGGTCCAAATCGAACCCTATAAGCCTCCCTCAGTGCTACAATGTTATCGGTGCCAACGATTGGGACATTCTCAAGACACCTGTCAAGCCCACCCGCGGTGTCTTAAATGTGGGCAACTGCATTTCACACAGTCATGCAGTAAACCAGATACATCCACACCCGCCACTTGTGCAAATTGTCAGGGAGATCACCCGGCTAATTACCGCGGTTGCCCGGTATTTAAATCTTACTCCGAGGCTCTAAAATTGCCAGCACAACAACCAAAGAAACAAACAGATAAGACCAAAAAACGATCCGAAAACCCATCAGATGAGGCAATTTCCATTCCCACCATTGTCAATGTCCAACCTGTGGCTACGGATGGTGACGATGCTGAAGCTCCCACTTCATCCCACACCAACTCAGCTTCTACTCTACAACAAGAGAGCCCTAAAGAAGACCTGGACATAAAGTCCGTTCCTTCTTTCCTCAAAGAATTACCTTTCCGCAAAATATTAACACACATCAAACGTGGTATTACACGTTTCCGACAAGCAGCAGACTCAGCTTCCAAGGCTGCAGCAGTCATTGAAACAATAGCGGAAATGGTTGACGATGGCTGTTTCTAACTCCCGCGTCCTACATCACACCCTTGTCCTCGCTACGTGGAATGCAGATGGTCTCGAGGGGCAGAAACAAATGCTAATTAGATTTCTCACGCACCATAGAGTTGATGTCATGTTTGTACAAGAAACACACTTTACTGCTCGTATCACTACTTGGCGACTACCCAATTACATTGTGTACCGACAGGATAGAGTAGGCAGACAGAAAGGAGGATTACTACTTATCATCAAAAAGACATTCCCAGTCAAGTTGATTACAATACCACCCTTACTTACTTTGGAGGCACTTGCTGTTCAATTATTAACTCCAGGCGTTCCATTAATATTGGTTACCGGGTACAGGTCACCGGCCACACAACTAGAGCCCACAGACTTCGATGTCATTGCTAACTTAGGGCCAAAAGTCATCTTAGCTGGAGATCTCAATGCTAAACATGGAGAATGGAACTCGATTACTCCAAACACTGCTGGAGATGATTTACATCAATATCTACTTACCTCAAACTTCATCATCAGTGCTCCACCTGACCCCACCCATCATCCAAAATTCGGCGGACAACCCGATGTTCTTGACGTCGCTCTTTGCAAAGATGTATCATTTAGTGTTCATCCTTATGTCATTTCGGATTTAGATTCTGACCACGATCCAGTCATTTTTCACGTCTCGCACCGCAGCATCGCTCATCCTGCCCCTATCTTCAAGCAAATAGAAACTGACTGGCATCTTTTCAAACAAGAACTAAACACTATGATCGATCTGCGAGATCGACCCGCCACCGTTGAGGACATCGACCAAGCGGTCTCTCACATCACGTTAGCACTTCGCACAGCAGAGGCAGCGAGCTCAACGTCCATAATCTCTCCAACGAAAACCAGACAATGTGACAGTTTCCACATACAACTCTATATTCATCTAAAACGTTGGGCTAGACGTCGATGGCAGCATACACTACATCCAGCATACAAAACGCTGTGGAACAAACTGCGTGCCAAGCTCAAGTTACTGACAACGCGACAAAATCAACAATACTGGGAAAACACTTTTCAAAATGTCACAGTAAATGACCGTAAAATATGGACATACTCCAAATCATTCCAACGTTCTACAAATGCTTCCAAAGCTAGAGTCATACAAGGACCTCAAGGACTTACACAAGATCCTCAGTCGCAAGCGAACATTTTCGCTGACTCTCTGGAAGAACAGTTCCAGCCTAACAGAACACGCCTTGATCCCTACCTCAAACAGCACATCCGGACCACACTATATAGCATAAGGACACAAAACCCAACACATGACATCACCGTAGTAACACCTCGGGAAATAGAAAGACACCTAAAATGTCTGCCAGGAAAGACAGCATCTGGGTTCGATGGGATTCGATCTGAGATCCTAAAACATCCAACTAGAAAACTACTGGTCTTTTAACTTATTTATTTAACGCCATATTTCAATTATGTTACTACCCCAAGACCTGGAAGGAAGCCCGTGTCATCACCATCCCCAAACCTGGAAAGAATCCACTGCTCCCGGAAAACTATAGACCGATAAGTCTTCTGTCGCACTTGAGTAAACTCTTTGAACGTGTGTTACTTTCGAGGCTGAAACAACATGTAGTTAATAGAGACCTCCTACCTTTCCATCAGTTTGGGTTTCGTGCCCAACATAGCACTACTACACAACTCGTACGAGTGGTGGACCACTTAACAGCGGCTTTTAACAGGAAACAACACACTCTTGGAGTCTACCTAGATGTCTCAAAAGCCTTTGATAAAGTCTGGTTATCAGGACTAATATATAAGATATACACTCAAGGTTTTCCGGATCGTCTTCTACTCTTACTTCATTCATATCTCATGGGCAGAAAATTTCATGTGTCTGTTGACGGTGTCAAATCCACGTCTAGATCTATCAAAGCAGGTGTTCCACAGGGTGCTGTACTTTCACCGCTCTTATATAATCTATACACGGCAGATCTCCCGACCTTACCGCATTGCTTTTTCGCAACATATGCTGATGACACTGCCTTTTTCACGACCAGTAGCTCACTTGCGCAGTGCTACATCTACATGCAACGACAACTAAATGGTTTTCAGGAATGGGCAAGACGTTGGAGGATTAAAATCAATGCAGACAAAAGCTGTGCTGTCATTCACAGTAAGAGACGCATCCGTGTTCCACGAAATTTAACCTATGAGAATGCTTGTATTCCTCACGCTCTGCACGCCAAATATTTGGGTGTAACCTTAGACCGTGGTTTAACATTCGCCGCTCACATCAGGGACATCAAACAAAGGGCCTTACGAAAAATTTCAGCGTTATACCCCATCTTTCGCTGCAGTTCACTTTCCCATGAGGTTCGAGTTCACATCTTCAAGATGATAGTCCTATCTACAATCTCTTATGCATGTCCCGCCTGGCAACCAGTGATGAAAATTTTCCGGAAAATTTTGAAACGGAAAATTTTCCGGAAAATTTTCCAGAAAATTTTCCGGGAAAATTTTCCGATTCATAAAAACATACTCCACTTATTCCTACATCGTTATTTAGTCGAGATGTGAGGTGGAAAATTTTCTTCTATGTTTTTCCGGAAAATTTTCCGTTCTTAACAAATATCAGTGATTAAGTAACAATTCGTCAGTATTCATAAAATTGATTGAATTCATATATAGAAATGTTAAAAAGTGAAAAGTCGTTTAAAGAATCTGAAAATTTTCATAGCTTAGACAATTTTCAAATTTTTCATGAACCGAAAAATTCTCTCTCCTGTACAGGGATGAAAATTTTCCGGAAAATTTTCCGATTCATAAAAACATACTCCACTTATTCCTACATCGTTGTTTAGTCGAGATGTTTGGTGGAAAATTTTCTTCTATGTTTTTCCGGAAAATTTTCCGTTCTTAACAAATATCAGTGATTAAGTAACAATTCGTCAGTATTCATAAAATTGATTGAATTCATATATAGAAATGTTAAAAAGTGAAAGATCGTTTAAAGAATCTGAAAATTTTCATAGCTTAGACAATTCGTCAGTATTCATTAATTGATTGAATTCATATATAGAAATGTTAAAAAGTGAAAGATCGTTTAAAGAATTTGAACATTTTCATAGCTTAGACAATTTTCAAATTTTTCATAAATCGAAAACTTCTCTCTCCTGTACTGTGATGAAAATTTTCCGATTCATAAAAACATACTCCACTTATTCCTACATCGTTGTTTAGCTGTGATGTGAGGTTGAGAATTTTCTTCTATACTTTTCCGGAAAGTTTTCCGTTCTTAACAAATATCAGTGATCAAGTAACAATTCCTCAGTATTCATAAAATTGATTGAATTCATATATAGAAATGTTAAAAAGTGAAAGATCGTTTAAAGAATTTGAAAATGTTCATGGCTTAGACAATTTTCAATACTATCTAGGAACAAGTGGAACAATTTTTCATGAATCGAAAAATTCTTTCTCCTGTACAGTGATGAAAATTTTCCGGGAAATTTTGAAACGGAAAATTTTCCGATTCCTAAAAACATACTCCACTTATTCCTACATCCTTGTTTAGCCGTGATGTGAGGTGGAAAATTTTCTTCTATATTTTTCCGGAAAATTTTCCGTTAACAAATAGTGATCAACTAAGAATTCGTCAGTACTCATAAAATTGATTGAATTCATATATAGAAATGTTAAAAAGTGAAAGATCTTTTAAAGAATCTAAAAAATTTTCATAGCTTAGACAATTTTCAGTACTATGTAGGAACAAGTGGAAAAGTTTTTCAAGAATCAAAAAATTCTCTCTCCAGTACTGTGATGAAAATTTTCCGGGAAATTTCCCGATTCATACAAACATACTCCACTTATTCCTACATCATTGTTTAGCCGTGATGTGAGGTGGAAAATTTTCGTCTATATTTTTTAGGAAAATTTTCCGTTCTTAACAAATATCAGTGATCAAGTAACAATTCGTCAGTATTCATAAAATTGGTTGAATTCATATATAGAAATGTTAAAAAGTGAAAGATCGTTTAAAGAATCTGAAAATGTTCATGGCTTAGAAAATTTTCAGTACTATGTAGGAACAAGTGGAACAATTTTTCATGAATCGAATGAATAAGTGGAGTATGTTTTTATGAATCGGAAAATATTCATGACTTTTAATAAATTCAAATTTTAAATAATAGAATGGAATATTTGTATTCTACGAACTGGATGTGTGTTCTCTGCACTTTGCATACACACACACACACACACACAGAGAGAGAGAGAGAGAGAGAGAGAGAGAGAGAGGAGTTGAATTAAGTTGATTTTGAGTTTAACGTCCTTTTCAGCAGCGAGACTATATAAGACGGGACAACTGATTAACGTGAAATCCGAACTACATGAGCTTCCGCTGGGAATCGAAGCCAGGTTTTCCATGCCAAAGGCGCGTATGCTAACCGCTTAGCAACGAAGGAACACGCAGAACAAGAGAGAGAGAGAAACACTGTATAAAATTTAATTTCCCAACTTTAAATATTAGAAAATTTTCCGGTTCCCGAAAGCTAATTGAAAAATTATAATTTGTTGCTGATTAACTTTCCTCTACTGAAATTCAATTTTGTAGCTCTATGTGTAGTTAAATATAGTGGAAAATTTTCCACATAACATCACTATACATATCCAAAATTGTCCGGCTTATGAAAAGTGTTTTCCACTTGTTTCTACATCGTGATGAAAATTTTCCGATCTATGAAAATTCCTTTCACTTGTTTCTACAGAGCAATAAAACTTTCCGATTCACAAAAAAGTTGTTTTACTTTTTGCTTCAAAATGATGAAAACTTTCCGACTCATAAAAAGCTCTTTAACTTTTCCATATAAGGCAGAAAATATTTCGATTCATGAAAAATGGTTTCAACTTGTTCCTACATAGTATTGAAAATTGTCCGAGCCATGAAAATTTTCAGATTCTTCAAAAGATCTTTCACTTTTCAACATTTCTATACATGAATTCAATCCATTTCATGATTACTGAGGAATTCTTACTTGATTACTGATATTTTTTTACAACGGAAAATTTTCCGGAAAAATATAGCGGAAAATTTTCCGGAAAATTTTCCGAAATGGAAAATTTTCCGCGGAAAATTTTCCACCTCACATCACTACTGGCAACATGCTTCACCAAGTCATATACAAACACTTGAAAGTGTACAAACTCGGGCTGGTCGTATAATCACTGGTCACGACAGATACACACGAAACAGACAGATTCTGGAAGATTTAGAGCTACCCACTGTTAGAGCAGTTCTACGGCATTTGCACAGTAAGTTCTGGCGTACTTTACCCAGACATATTAATCCCGCCATAGCTAACATCGGCACTGAATGCACTCTCCGGAACGTCCATCGTACGCCACGTCTTTAATATCTTTCCAGAACTCGTAATGGACTCATAATCAGCTACTCTGCGACAGTTGCAGATGTAGACTTCCATCCATAACAAAACAATAGTAATTTCCAACTAACTACCAACATATCTTTATATATTTTTATACAGTCCTACTCATGGAGTCAGGGGCTTCGGCCCGATACTCTATACAAAACTACAACATTACCGTGACCGTGACCGTGACCGTTACTAATGTAGAAGTTTTTTAAAAAGATTTAAATTAACTCAAATATTTTTTTGTCCTAAAACAAACATACATAGGAATATCTTAACAAAAAGTAATCAATCTTTCTCACACTTCTGATTCTAAATCAAGTATATTAGCCTTGGTTTCTTCACTGCATATACATCAATAGTTTAGGTTACGAAATCTTCAGCAGGATTAGTGCCGTGTCGTGGAAAGTCAACGCTTGGGGCGAGAGTATACGACGGCACCCCCGTATATATGAGTGAGATCCACAGGCCAGCTGCGAAAGGTGAGAAAATTTCAAAAAGTAAACCCTGCTTTTCCCTTTATTTTCAGCATTTGTTATTACTGTTTTCCTTTCATTTTATATATGTGCACATGCCCACATGTGCACATGTGTTTCATTACCTCTTTCTTCTTTTCTTTTTCCCTCCCGAATCATGCGCCCCTTTCTTCGGTGCCCGGGGCCGTCGCTCCGCTTGCCCCTCCTTCAATAGCAATCTCTCACTTATACAGTATACTACTATTATATTGATAAATTCTATATAAATCTCTAACCCAGGAGGGATAACTGTTCCTCCCTGATCCCTCTAAATGACGCCCTCTGAATCTCACCCTTTAACTGACTTATTTTTAGTTAAAGAAAGGTGTGTCTACTTTAACAATCGTAAAACACATTTACGTCTGTTACTTCCGATGCGAGAAATGAGATTTAGACGCTCTATTTCAAATAATGCAAGAACTGTACATTTTCAAGAACGGAAGTCTGCTGATATCAGAGGTCATATGGAATGATCGAAAAATCTTTCCTATCTTTCCTTTCCTATCTCAATCTGTGCTAGTGCTACATACTAATATATAATATAAGGCGAGAGTATAGTACCTACTAAAATACAAACCTTTCTTCAGCAGTTGACAATTTCATGTTCTGTCAAACTCGGTAATAGCGTTAAGAAATACAGGTTTTATTGACTATTTTGGTATTCTATCTTAGATGTTACGTGTTTAATATTTATATAGAATGGGTCTGCGTCATTTATATGTATATTGAGAGATCGAATTTCGTCTGCACGTGCATGGAAAGAAAAACAAATAATTGGGGGAAGTAATTTCTACATTTATGACTGAAATTTTGGGAGTTTCTCCGGGGGGGAATGAATTTTCTTCGGGGGGACATTCCCACCCGGGCTACCCCCTGAATTCATCCCTGATGACGGATTGCAAAGACCTAATGGTTGAGAAGATACAAAAGAAATGTACACGATTTGTACAACCATTTGATGTGTTTTGATTCCGATCAATCAAAGATTATGGCAGGAGATTTGTACATGGTATGAAACTTCTTCATCTGGACGTTATAATGTACCAACGAAACAATCAAATAAAGTTCGTGTCCATACCAATCACTTCCGATCACCGCGATACATTGGATTGTTTCAGTTTGCGTCCTACAAGGCAGGTTACGAAAAAATTATAGGCCTATAACTTTTGAATCACTTGTCGAATTTGCTTTTTGCTTTGGTTCTGCGAACTGTTCCCTTGACGGATGCAACGCAATTGCACATATAAAATGTTCATGGTGCAAGGGAGTCTCTTGCTTGCGTCATTTCTTCATAACACAGAAGAACAACAGTGATCAATTTTCATCTCTAACCTATGATTATTGTGAACAATGTAATGACTAATTGTATCTAACAAACTCGTTAGTTATTGCGAAACACTTTTTTCTGTTACTTCGGATAGCTTTCAATTCGTATGTCAATATTCGTTACTAATTAAGTTGTACTTAACGCGTATAAATGCGCATATCCTCATTTTTTCATATAAACTTCCAAGTTGAATATCTCGAACCTTCTCAACCGTACAGAAATTTTATTAGCTTGTTGTAATCAGCATGAATTGGGACTTTAAATGGCATGCTTAGTATCTCTGCAGGCGAGTGCTTTATCCCGAACTTCCCTTGTGAGGGACAGCCAGCAGTGTTTTTTTGATGGAACTTTCAAGAGCTGCTTGAAACAATTTGCGCAGCTGTATACAGTTCATGCTGACATAGGGAGGTCAAGTGAGAATATATAAATCGTACTAATTTTGTACGCACCGCTCCCTGACAAAACTGAAGTACACTCATGTTCAAAATTGTTGTATATCTATAACTGTCTTCTTGTAAGAATATAATTTGATAATTGTGCAGAGTACTTTTAATACTGATATGTGTATAATCAGGAAATGTATATTTGTGGTAAATTTCATAGGGAAAGAATTATAAATACGAAAATCATAATGAGTAAAATAAAATGTAACTAAATAGACAAGAATTTTTTTGTTTTATTGTTCTTATTTACTGCTCTTTTGACATGAAATTTACTACATACTTGTCTTTGCCGATTATACACATACTAACATTATAAGAAATACCGGGCGAATTCGTTATCAAATTATATTACTAGAACAACATATTTATAGTCATGCGACAATAATTTTGGACATGAGTGTACATACAAAGACCTGTTTACCTTTGTTAGATGTTGGTCTGAACAATGCGATCCTAAAGTTCATCTAGTTTCTTTCATGCTTCTTGGCGTCCGGTAATGTTACGTCTAGCAACTTTCTCTCAGGCTAGTGGCAGTGAGCACGTCATCGTGGCAGTCAGCACCTTGATATTGGCAATCAGCGCCAGTCGTGGCAATCAGCACCAATAATTGGCTGTGGCAGTCAGCACCCCACTGATCGTTTGTACAGGGTGGTGGGGACGGCAGGTTCACAATAGTGTTTAAACATTCAGGTATTTTTCTATTTTTCCTTTTCTTTAATACAGATTACTTAAATTTTCTATCATGTTACTGTTAAGTTCATAACTATTTTACCAACTTTGTTTGCATATTGTCAAACTGAATACAACATACACTGAACAAGACTGTGTGACAAAATAGGCTATATAAAAACACAAACATGTAACAGTTTCAACATACTAACTGTGTCTTCATCAGACTTCCCTCCTTCTAGCTACTTAGGAGTAGGTCAACTCTTATATCCCTTCCGGAGATAAACTTTTAATTAGGCTCCGCCCTTTCATTAAAAACCACAGGATAGAATGGGAAGCAGCAAGCCGTCATAGAAACAGAGGACAGGACTTTGGTGAGAAAACTGGAAGAAGCCAAGGAAATTATGAAGGCGGGAGACAAGATGATGAATTGGAATGGAGGATTTGCGATAAATAAAGAATGAGAGAGGATTTTACTTAAGAGTCTTCATCCCGGCGAAATTAAAATACCGCTAATTTTACAGTAATTATGTGATATCTTCAAATAGATAAAAGATAATTGAAATATGGAACAAGAGCGTTCTAGACAATATTATTTTGCGTGAGGTACCGTTATCATAAGTCACCTAGCGGCTTTCCGTTTTCAGCTGTTTAGAAACGCGAAAATAAATGTCGACTTTTAAAATGGCTCGAAATCGAAAGCAGATAAGTGAGTCGTGAGAACGGTTTCTCATGGAAAATGATATTGACTAGGGCGCTCTTGTTCCATATTTCGATTATATTTTATCTATTTGAAGATATCACATAATTAATGTAAAATTAGCGGTATTTTAATTTCGCCGGGATGAAGACTTTTAAAGAAGAAGAAAGGAAAAGGAAGAATACGGAAAGGAACATAAATAAGAATAATTTAAAGACAAAAATGTATACAGCAAAAAGGTATATTTTTAGTTGGACAAAGAAAGTAGAAAAACACAAGTGTTACTTTCTGATGAAGGGGTGGTGCCTAATTAAAAATTGATATCCGAAAGGTGTGAAGAACTCCAAAGTAGCTAGAAGGAATGGAAGACTGATGAAGACACAGTTCGTGTGTTGAAAATATTACGTGTTTGTGTTTTTATATAGCCTATTTTTGTCACAGTCTTGCTCAGTGTGTTGCTGTTAGTTTGCAAAGTTCACTGAAAATAAATTTGGAAAATGCATTTTTTTTTTCATTTTACTATACTTCGTAAATATATGTACTTATAAAGCAGAAATGGACAGTACAGAATAAGATTTTTATAGGAAAATATCACGAATCAAGAATCATAGTATATTTCTGAAACTTTACGAAATAGTAGAAAAATGGCTACTCTCGTCTTCCCGTTTTCAACCACTGGCAATCATTTCACACAAGTCTTTCGTTATAGTCTAAAGCCTCCATATGTCATTCAAAAGTCTTGAGAGAAGTCACACTGTTAAAAAAAATAATATTTCATTGCTACAATTTGAGGGCAGAAAACTTAAAATATGTTCTGATTTTTGTATACAGCTTCTAACGGTAAACTATATCGTAATTTCCATAGCTTGCAGCGATATAAGATTGTTACCAATAGAACTTCCCTCAATAGCCGCGACTGACCAGTCTCTATTATACTCAGGGGTAAAAGTGAGTGGGACGTCGTCCCCCCACTTCCTAAAATATGTACGGCGTATCCCCAGTCCCTAAGGCCCTTTTTAGACGTTATGATAAATCATCAAGGGTAGAGATTTTTTTATCATATGCAGGTGAGATATTTTCTATTTACACACAGCGATATTTTCCGTAGATATCTCTAGCACATGGTCTATAGGGTCTGACATCTTTCGGAGATTATGCGAACTACTTCAGAAACTTTGAGTGTCTCCTAGACAAACAAAAGATGACCACGCTGTTTGTGAGTGTGTGTGTGTGTGTGTGTATATGTGAGCACCGTGTCAGTCAGAAAAGGACAATTCCTGTTTCTCGCTAATTTCACAGACAAAGGATATACAGACCGCAAACTCCGCGGCAAACTGGAAATTTCGGGAACAGTAGCGCCGCTGCACCAACGACGACGGAACTAATCAGTCGATCTCACGCCACCTTCGAGGCTTTGTCTCACTGGGCGCGGGTTAGGATACTAGCACGTGGTGGAAGAGTGGCTGCGAGCACAGACAAAGGATATCCTTTGTCTGTGCACACACTCGCAGCCACAGGAGGAATTTCTATATTTTTATTTAAAACTATTACTCTTTGGCTCCTTTACTTGCATTTGGGGAACAGCTTTTTATGTTGACGTATTTTGCAGAACTTGGGCATTTTCAGTGAACTCGAAAAAAAGGGAAAAAAGAAAAATCTGATTTATACACACACACACACACACATATATATATATATATATATATATATATATATATATATATATATATATATATATATATATATATATATATATATATATATATATATATATATATATATATAAGCTGGAAAGGAATGTCAAATCCAGAGGCAGTACAAGAAAAGCTGAACACAAGCTAGCTAATCATTCTGCACTGCGTCTAACACTTGTGATTCAAAGCAGACGAAAACAGTCCCCTGGTTACTATGACAACCCATGACGTCACGTTCACAGACCGATGGCAGCGCCATCTCACCCGGGACGACACATCGTTCCACCCACCCGAGCGCTGATTGGCTCTTTCGCTGTGCAGACGATAAAAACTGATTTCCATTGCACATATTGGAAGTTTGCGGTCTGTATATCCTTTGTCTGTGGCTAATTTGTTCCCGCCGTAGTGAGATAAAGACCTTGGAATGGAAGACAAGGATGCTGCAATTTTTAGTTTTATCACGTCTGTGGCAATGGTATCATTGTATTTATGTTTAAAAAAGAAAAGAAATCGAAAAGTCTGGGTAAAAGATTGGATTACAAGACGATACGGACATGGGATTCATGCTAACCTCGTACAGGTAATCAGGACTGAAAACAGTATAATGTACACGAACTATTTTAGAATGCCGGATAAATTATTTGAAGAATTACTTGAAATGATAAAGCCAAAAATTGAAAAGAGAAACACGGTTATAAGAACCATGTGTCCGTAGTATACGATTTCCTGACGTGCTTACAAGTGCAGTATACGAGTAAGCTACTGCGTGGAAAGCGGGATCATACAGTTATTGTGGAAGAAGTAGGGAAAATATATGTTTTTTTTTTTTTTATGAATAAAGAAAACATTATTGAAACTTAAAGGTCACCTATTACACTTTTAACTTTTAAAATATTACTTCTCATTAAGATTTTTTCGTTCGTGATACCCACGGCATTTTCCATTGTCATTTTGTGTTCGAGTTGGTTTGCTGAAGTGGGCAGAAAATATACAAGTAACTTGTATGTGTGATTTTATGCTATAAAAAGAGTCCAATTTGTTTTATAAAAACGCAAAAATCTTTGATTATATTCCGGTGATGACAAAACAACAAAGTTGTATCCTCAATCTGGTACACTGACAGACGATATTCATTTACACTAGATTCAAGATTAAAAAAAAAAAAAAAAAAAAAATCAAAACATTCTTCTACAATAACGACAAATTCCACATTAATTGTAAAGCATATTTACCTTCTTCCCGTACGTCCCTGCGAAGAATATTTATCGTAAACTAGCAGCGTTCACCCCGCTTCGCTGCGGTCACCCCGGAACGCAATAAACTTTGTTACTTAGATAATTTTTACTTTTTCGCTTTCAAGTGATATGATAAAAACCATAAAAGATTGCAGTAAATCTTAACATTATATCGCCTGTCATTTATGTTAACCCGCCCCGCTTCGCTGCGGTCATCCCGGTGCTGGCATATTGTAAAAGTGTCTGTAAAAATAAGCAAATCAATTAAAAAATTTTAAACAGAAGATTCAAGCTATTTTCCGCTGTATATTGCCTGTCATTTATGTTAACCCGCCGAGTGACACGGTCATGCGGGTTGCATATAAATACGTTTATTTTTACCTATGATGAACTAATAACAAAGGATTTGTACGTTATGGACACTTGAATGGTCAATTATCTCAAGACACTGGTAATTAAAAATTAAAGTGATATGATAAAAACCATCTAGGGTCCAAATCCTAATAACCCCCCAAAAATGAAAGAAATTGGTTCAGCCGTATTAGCGTGATGAGCGGACAAAGGATTTTGTACGTTCTCTTTTATATATATAGATTACATGAATTTTGAAAGGGTGGCTGTAGCCCAATATCAGTCACTGGTACATGCAAAAAGCATCGGAATATTAATTTTGTATCATTTGTGATTAATCTGACGCTTCCTGAAATTTCCAAAATAAAATTTGAAATTTTTATAAAGATCCACCAAATTATGCTTCGCCCCCTCTGCCCCCCTAAGATGGTGCGTTATCAAAATAACATTCCAGATTTCATAAACGCATACTTTTTTTTTGCTAAAATGCCGCCAAATTTTTGATTAATTAACAAAGAAATACCTTCTTCTCGTATGTCCCTACTAAGGATATTTATGGTGATTTTTTTATTTTTAAAAGGGGGCTATAGCCCCATATAAGTCACTGGCACATGTAAGGAGCATTGGAATATTAATTCTGTGACATTTGTGAATAATCTGACGCTTACTGGCATTTCCGGAACAAACTTTTGAATTGTTATAAAGATCCATCATCTGTTGATTCACCCCCTGTGCCCCCCTAAGACCTGCGAAGAATATTTATCGTAAATTACATGAATTTTGAAAGGGTGGCTGTAGCCCAATATCAGTCACTGGTACATGCAAAAAGCATCGGAATATTAATTTTGTATCATTTGTGATTAATCTAACGCTTCCTGAAATTTCCAAAATAAAATTTGAAATTTTTATAAAGATCCACCAAAATATGCTTCGCCCCCTCTGCCCCCCTAAGATGGTGCGTTTCCAAAATATCATTCCAGATTTGAAAACCGCATACTCTTTTGCTACAGTGACGCCAAATTTCATATCAATTAACAAAAAATACCTTCTTGTCGTATGTCCATACTAAGGATATTTATGGAGTTTTTTTTTTATATTTTTGAGAGGGGGCTATAGCCCCATATAAGTCCCTGGCACATGCAAGGAGCATTGGAGCATTAATTATGTGTCATTCGTGATTAACCTGACGCTTACTGGCACACCGAAAATAAATTTTGGGATTTTGGTAACACATCACCTACCACCTTTTTACGCCCCTTGCCCCCAAAAGGGGGGCCTTCCCAAAATAATGTTTGAGACAGCTTTATTAGCTTTGTTAATGAGTGTTTATGCATTTTGTAACAAATACAATTCATTTGCCCCAAAATCTTTACGAATAATTATTGGAGAAAACTGCTTCCAAAATTTAACATTGAATCTCCCATAAGGAAAATGAACTTTTGTGTTTACACCCCCAAAAGGGGGGCTAAACAGAAATTTTCTCTTATTTCCTTTAGAAATTCAAAAAATTAAGATATTTCTCAATAAGAGTGCCAAATTTTACATTAATAGTGTGAAAACTTCATATTCTCCCAGTGCTGTAGAAAATTGCATGAATTATGGAACAGTATATTATATATATATATCTTACAAAATTTTTTTTCCCGACCTTAATTTTCAAGATACAGGATTGAAATATTGCACACGTATTGTCTACGTAACTATGTTTAAAAAAAAAAAAAAAAAAAACATATCCCTACCTGAACCCAAGCCCGGGCCAGAAGGACGCAATAATTTCGAAAAAATCGAAAAATCTCCCGGTTTTCCTCGATTTTTTTACAGTTTCTGGTGTATAATACGGACAAATGAGTGGTACTGTTGAAAATGATGCTCTATCAGTGGCGGATCCAGGATATGATAAAGAAAGGGACTAAATCGTAGTTTGTAGCTTTATCCAGTGTAAATCAGAATTGAATCCCATTTTATCCAGTGTATACCTGAGCGTCAAGGCTGGGCTAGAGCCCCTATAGCCCCTTCTTCCAGTGTGCGAATTAAATAATCTATATTCGGGGGAGATAAAATTAGGCCAAAGGACATAGTCTGAAGGTTCAAATTTCAAAATGAGACAATAAATGCCCTACCCCCCATATATATATATATATATATATATATATATATATATATATATATCTGTGTGTGTGTGTGTGTGTGTGTGAGAGAGAGAGAGAGAGAGAGAGTGAGTGAGTGAGTGACATCTGTAATAAATAAGAGATTTATTAATTTAATAAGACTACCGACAATAACTATGCACATATATATTGTCTGACATACACACACCCCACTAAACCTTTCTGAACGTGTTTTAATGTTGTACTCACTCTTGTCCCCGTAGCTCTCTAAGGTTCATTTAGTTAATAATTCGGCTCGAGCGATAGCCATGATCACAAGCATATGTTAATTTTTCCACTCATATTGAAAGCTTCCACTTTGCATTAATACATACAGGTTGCGAAAAGAAATCTACTTCAGTCTTGTGAAAACCACTAAAATTATCAGTTAAACCGGACATTTTTTTTTTTTAAAGAAAATCTAGATATTAGTCTATCAAATAAATGGATTGTTGCTGGTCCCGATTTCTCACATCAAGGTCAAATCGAAGGTCAAATATTTAAAATCTCTTAATTCAAATTTCAAGCTTGTGCTTCTACTTCCAGCTAAAGCTGTGCTCATCACGACTTTTTTTTTTCTCCAAATATCGATTCCATGATGGGCACAGAAAGTCAACACTTAAAAATTACTTTACTGTTAGGTTGAAGATGAGTTGATTCACTATGGGCTACGTTACTCAAATAAAGTAAAACATTGAAGTTTTTCAGATAACATTATTAGCGTGGACAGCAAAATGTACAGCGAAAAGATGGAAAAATGAAGGGTTAACTTAAAAAAAAAAAAAAAAAAAAACGCTCCAGTTGAAATGCTTATACAGACACGGACAATGACACGGAGAACCAGTCGTATTAACAAATGCTGAAACAAATCTTTAATTATTCGCTTATTCACCTAAAAATCACCATCATTAACATGTCTGCTCACTACGAGCGTATCCCCCAGCGTGTACGTTAACATATACTTACGAGAGAATACTTATATCTCAGATTTTGAGTACAGTTTCAAAAGTTCATTTCCGTAAACTGTAAAAGCAGTGATTATTGTGCTAATTATCACAAATTAAATGCAACTTTTGAGTTGCATACACACAACCTACTAGGGAATGAAGACCATGTGCTAACAAAGAGTACACTGGAAAATGAAATAACATGTTATAACAAAAATTAAAATAAGATGATAATCGATACAAATATAGAGGATGAATATGACATATCCGAACTTCGTCAAGTATGGTAGAAGAAGCTATTTGTTTACTTCTTCTTGGCCAACCGCTAAGAACATTTATAAATCTATATGTGGCTTTGTTATACGCAATTAGTACATTCAAATTCACAAACGATGACGAACTGAAGAGTACGAAGGTATAGTTGCAACTAACAACCGTAGTCATAATAATATAGTTCAACTAAACAACATTGAAAATAGTGGGTAATTAGGAGGTAAGTAGAAATGACCAAAACTGAACAGTTTACATCGATCATTTCGAAATACAGCTAGAAGATTAAATTTACAAGAAATAACAAAAATCAGTGAAATTTGGAGTTATACTAAGCATAGTTTGAGGGGGAAAGCGATCATCCCCGGTGGGGATACTTCAGCTGACTTCTTTGGGGGAGAAAACAAAATGTGATTGAGGGGGGAAATTCCCCTCACCCCCCCTTCCGGTAATTCGCACCCTGCCTCCTTCGATCCGCCACTGTGCTGAAGAAAATGAAGTATAAACTATGATCCTACGATAAATAATCCCATGATCTTAACATATTTCAGATTCTATCGAGAATCAAATTCATGGTGTATATTTCAAGGCGAAGTTTCCCTATCTGATCAAGAAACTTGTATTTCAGCATATAGGGGTAAACATTTTTGTTAACTTCATATCACCTGCATTTCATTGCAGTTTTATTTTTTTTATAAATTATTGCTTAATTCCATTATAGAATTGTTCATAATATTTGTCTAATTATCTTCGACATTTTCAAGTATAAATGTACTTTTTTTTTCATTTCTTTACATAACGAAATGTAATGCCATAGTGACCTTTTGCACTATGCTCTCTGTTTCGTTCAGAGCTAAAGGTGACTATTTTATTTCTAAACGAAAAATAAAATTAGTTATATTTAGTTCCAGAATTAAAGATGATGGATGCCAATGTGCGGACCACACATAAAACAACTTAAATCCATCTTCTTGACCATAGCTAATTATGGACTATAATTGAAGAGCATTCAATTTATTTTTGAGTTGTAAACTTATTAATAGTAAAATCTAGAACAGTTTTACGCTTGTAAAATTCTACTTCATTTTGTTCGCTTGACAATAAATATATAAATAAATACTAGCAGAATATCGAATCACACCTTTAACTGTAACAATATTTTCCTCTTTACTGGAGTCCTATCTGATCGATGAAAAAATAAAAATAAAAAATTAGTAAAACGAAAACTCGAACACTGGTCGCGGGAATGGGAATTTGCACGGACCCAATGAGCTACGGAATAAGACACAAATCATACTATATATATGGCAATAACCCTAAGCTTCACGCTGTGAAAGAACGTTATCACTTTTTTTTTTATTATTATTATTATTATTATTATTATTAAGAAGGGATTCAAACCTTATAAAACGTTATGACAAGTGCCTCAATTTGAATGGTGAATATGTTGAAAAGTAATGTAATGTGATATTTTTCCCATGTGTATAATAAACATTTTGTATCTGCGAGTGTGTGCCATTGATATCAAACGGCAATCCTTTTCCGAATTGACCTCATAGTATTTAGTACATTGATCTTAATTTCAATGTGATTGATTACTCAAGCGACTCTCCAAAACCAGAACTGGAAGTCAAATTTATCTTGACATAAATTTGATTTCTCCAGCCATACAAACAAGTGGCACAACCGAACAGTGGCGTCTAAAAGCTTGGGCTCTCCCGTAGACAGCGTGGAGTGGGACCCCTTCTCTACGTCCCACTTCACAATTTTGAGCTCCCTGATGGTGTGGGCCCCCCACAATGCGGGGTCCGCGAACCCCTTATTTACGCTCCTGCAACCGAATACTGGAGCTACGATAAGCGCATTAATTAGATTAATAATGCTGTAAGTTATAATGTAGATAGATATAGAAATAATCTATTTAAAACAAAACATTTTACTTGATTTTTCATTTCCGAAGTTTAGAATTTTGCAGTATTAGTTTCTCAATGAATAACTGCAAATTAGAACATTAACTTTGAGCATAGAAATGAACTATGACTATTCATTTCTATGAACTATGAACTATGTAAAGCTCTTCAAGCGTTGTGAGATAAAGTTGTAAAATAACCACCAGCAGTGTTTTGTCTAATTCTGTTAATTTTGAGGAGAATCTAACACTCTAGGGGATATTCATGACTTTTTAACTTTTGTTGCAGGTATTTTCAGAAATCTTTAGAGGAATTCTACAACTTGGGGGGGGGGGTCGTTTAGAAGACACTGCACTGTAATATATTTGCAAATTGGGTAGGCTATAAGCAATGGCAATAAATTTTTATTTATAAGTTATTTTATACTAGATGGAAATCAATCTAACGACTCTGTTTAATTTGAATTATCTGTATTATCTGGGGAATCAAAAATATTATATAAAATCACGATAATTATTATTTACAACCGTTGTCAATCCAATGTTTGATAAAGATCTTTCAACATTTCTCCAGAACATTCCATCTTGGGCAACCCTCTTTCAAACCATTCCTCAGTGCTTCTTAATTTGACCATACCATACGGTATCAGGGCCCACTTCTTATGATTTACACAGAAAATAACAGAAGAACATATTATTGAGAGTGGTCAAAAGAGCAGGAAATATTTCAGCCCAAACTAATGGAGGAAGTGGCCAGTGGACATCTTGACAGAGGACGAAATGGCAGGTGGATATAATGATGGTTTATAATTACAAGTACATTGTTATTTAATTGAATTTTACATTATAAAATTTCTAATTTACTGTATGCGCTCATTTAATCATTGTATATATATCTATATATCTATATCTATATCTATCTATCTATCTATCTATCTATCTATATATATATATATATATATATATATATATATATATATATATATATATATATATATATATATATATATATATATATATATATATATATATATATATATATATATATTATGACATGAAATTGCATGAATTATGGAACAGTATATTATATAATGTTATTACATATAATCTTAGAAGTTCTAGGGAGAAGATTAACCCGACTAACATAATGGTTAACGCGGTGACTTTTGGTTCAAATATTTTAATACGATATTTAAAATAAAATACAATTTATATAGAAGTAAAGTAAGTATGAAATAACTATACATAAATTCAAAATTCGAAATTTTAATTATGAAGTATCTATATACAATTTTGGAATTCGAAATTGATTATAATAACATGAGATAAGCACTAAAGCGCTTGATTGACAAACCAGAGTAAGAACCGAACATAAAACAAAATTGAATAGGTTTACAACAGGGGTGGCTAGGCTTTCTAAGGTTTGAGGGCTACTTCTCATTTCCGAATTCTCTAGTGATCTACTAATCAAAATATAAATTAATAATGAGGACGTGATGGACAGTAAAGAAGAAGTAAATACGAACAATAAAATTAAGATTAAATATTTTTTAAAAAAACCTAATTAATTCATTTTTATTTTCTCAGAAACGTTCATTTGTTATCAGAAACTAGAAATCAGTCCATCGAGACTGATTGATGCAGATGTGACACAGACCACCGCGGGCTACCTCTCACGATTGCCGGTAGGCTAAAGACCATGGTTGATGTGTTGGCCATCTCTGGTTGGTTATAATGACTTGTTTCGAAGACATGAAAAGGGTTTCAATAAAGGACGTGTCGCTTCTGATGTATGTGGTCCAGGTTTCAATTCCCGGTGCTAGTCGGTTATATCTCATTTTAAACTATGGATCTACCTTTGCTTTAGCCGAGGTTAAACTGCAGATATCAAAGCAAACCAAATTGAAGCGGTTAATTTGTTGTAGCTTTCGTAGTTTGGAAGTCTCCTCGCATTTCATAAACAGAAACCGGGGAAAAGATATTTCTTTCCTTTTTGTCAACAGAACAAACCACTGGACGACAGGTATAAGCAAATTCTTAACAAAACCTGTTTTTAACCAGATATTTCCCGCTTTCCTTCCAAGAAGCTGGCAGCCAAGGAGGGTTGGAAGCGGTGACCTATTCATTCCTTTGTTTCTCTACGGGGGGCTATACCTGGCTTGCATGCGATAAGTTGAACATGTCGAACTTATCGCATCGTATCATATGCAGGAGAGATATCATGAGATAAACTAATTTAGACGTTATGATTTCTGAAATTTATCTCTACCCTTGATGATTTATCATAACGTCTAAACGGCCTCCAAAATATTACAATGGGCAAAGAGGCAGGGAGACGGCGTGACGTCATGCCGCTACCTGCTGCCGTCCCCCAACTTTTTCAGATCAACTTTTATCCCTGATTACACTTACCTTTATAATAATAATAATAATAATAATAATAATAATAATAATAATAATAATAATAATAATAATAATAATAATAATAATAATAATAATAATAATAGTTACTACTATTATTACTACTAATACTACTAATAATAATAATTATAATAATATAAGTTCAATTCATTCTTCTTTCTATCTAAAGTGGATTTATTTTGTACATTTTTCTAAAGTACTACTAAATGTACATATGCGGTCTACGTATTGGTCACCACTGTTAATAAATATATATGCAAAAACTAGAGCTCCCTCTTGGCTAAGCGGCTAGCGTACGCGCCTTTGGCTTGGGAAACCCGGGTTCAATACTCGGCGGGAGCTTATGTGGTTTGGATGCCACGTTAAGCTGTAGTTTTACGTCTCATATAGCCTCGCTGCTAAGAGGGACTCTAAACTGAAAATCAAAGATGCAAAAATTACTAATTACATATTTAAAACAATTAAGTGAGATGAAATAAATAAAATTAGTGAATTTACGTGAAATGTACAAAAAGCAAGTTTTCTGTCAATGTCAGTTTCCTGTTGAATGTTCATTCACTGATTTCGTGCAGTTCGAAAACTCTGTATACAATAACAACAGAAATACTAAAAGGGGGCTAAGATTTGGAGTTACTGTAGCAGAAGAGCCCAGCTTTAACGATCAATAGGAGTGACAGAAAGCGTCCCTCAACTCAGGTCCTTTCGTTTTCTCGAGGGATCTGTCGAGATCATACTCCCTTTCAGACGCAGAGCCCACAGGGGAAAACCTTCATATAAAGAAGTGCTATTCTCCTGCTCTGCCCTGCCCAGTGCAGCTCAGAGCCCGCGAGCCACTTCGAGCCCATCGAGGCAGACCAAAGCAGAGTGTCCACTTCCTTTAAACCGTCATTGTCCGGACATTAATCACTGGAAAACACATTGGCCGTGCCTTCGTTGTTAATTGACCTGGGCTATCGACCACAAAAGATGCAGGAAGCAACCTGCACACGATCTCGTGAACGAACGCAAGAGTCTCTTTCTCGGTGGATGAGAGAAAAGTTAAAGCTGAACAACGAAGAAAAATAGCTAACTTTTTGAAGATCTGACACGCTAATTTAGCTTCGAAGACAAACCGAAAAAAGTATTGAGTGTCGACAAAGCTAATATACGAGCATCTTTGCTTCGTCGTCTTGTACTGTATATGTAGAGAAAAAGCAGGCAAGGGCAAACAAAAAGAATGTATTCTTAATATACTGTATATGTTTTCTTTGTAACATCATTATACACAAAATCAATCAAAAGTTTCATATTCTCCATCGAAGCTATAAAAATCCATTTTCTAAGCCCCAATTGAAGTTGAAAATAAAATAAAATAAACACTGTAGTAGCAGAATATGCCTTTATATATATATATATATATATATATATATATATATATATATATATATATATATATATATATATATATATATATATATATATATATATAAACTGTGTTTAATAATAAATGTTAACGGTGAAGAAGTCACCTATCCAGCATTTAATACAGGCCATTGAGATCTATTGGCGGCGTGGTCACGTTATACACTTTCTCGACTTCGGCACGTTCAGGGGCTGATGCATGTCCACCTCCTTCCAAATTTTACCCGTATACTAGTTCAGTTAAAAATAAATTCAAATATTTCTTCTGCTATTCTTCAAATCTCTGAATATTTATTTTCCACATTCGACCAATTATTCATAATTCGAATTTTTATTTATTTTTCGAATAATAGTTCGAATAATTATGCGTTACTGGCATAATTATTCGTTATCTAAATAACTATTGTTAACGATAATTCGAATAACATATTTTATTCGAATAATAAATTATTCGAATTTTACATGCATTACCATGTACCTACTTTTACAAAGGTTTGGCGAACCCCGAAGTCGCACTGGAACGAAGATAGAATGACAAATGAATCCGCCTCCATTGGGGAGCAGAGTTGCTCGTCGGGCTCTTAGATAGATGCTTTACTGACTATGATCACGACCCTTGCGCTTATTATTATTAATAATAATGTAATAATAAATCCTTACTCTAATAACATCTCATTCTATGTGTAACACTCATTCCTAATAGTTCACAGTAACCCTAATAGATGTCTCTATATGGGCTGTCTGCCACCCTGACACAAATAGATGGTGCTAGCATGCAGGGAATTTGCAGATAACTTAAAAACTGCGTTGTTTCAATTTAAATCTTATCGCAGACAGACAAGGCGTGGCCCTCCAGTTTAGGGGTTTGGGTGAGACTAACAACTTCATCCTGTAAATTAGAAAAAAGAAAACTTGTTCAGAAATATTCACAGAAGCCTTGGATCACGACTAATAACTTGGCACGATCTCATCAAAAGAAAATGGACATGAGATTTGGAACATGGAATATTGGGAGTCTTTATAGGGCAGGCGCGTTAAACCCGTAACGAGTGAGTTAAAAAAATACAGGATGGACCTAGTAGGAGTTCAAGAAGTTAAGTGGGAAGGAAATGGAACTGTGAATTCCGGAAATTTTACGTTCTTTTACTGGGAAGGAAATAAAAATTACCAATTAGGAACAGGGTTTTTCGTTCACAAACGAATAATATCAGTAATTAAGCAGGTTGAATTTGTTACTGATAGGTTTTCTTTCATTACTCTTAAGAATCGATGGTGTGATATTATTGTTCTAAATGTACATGCCCCAACAGATAAGAATGACGATGTAAAAGACAGTTTTTACACAGAAGTGGAACGGATATTTGACCAACTCCCGCGATACCATATGAAAATTCTATTAGGGGATTTTAATGCGAAGATAGGATGAGAGGATATTTTGAAACCGATTATGGGGAACGAAAGTCTGTATAGGGAAAGTAATGACAATTGTGTTAGATTCGTAAATATTGCAACATCCAAAATCTTTATTGTGAAGAGTACAAAATATTCACATCGCGACTTTCATAAATATACTTGGACCTCACCAGACGAAAAAAAAAAACATAATCAAATCAACCTTGTTTTAGTAGATAGAAGAAGACAAGCTGGAACAATTGATATTCGGTCGTACAGGTGTTGATTTTGACACTGATCACTTACCTGGTAGCAGCGATAATAAGAGAAAAATTATCGTTGAATAAAGGAAATATTCAATGTCTGAAAAAGGAGAGAGATTTAATTTAAAGAAGTTAGAAGAGAGTTAGGGAAAAGAAAAATACCAAATTGAAGTTTCGAATAGAGTCTGGATTTTAGAAGATTCGGAGTGCAGTTGAGGATACTTGGATTGAAATTTGAGATAGAATTAAAATTTCAGTAAAATTGGGACACGCGGAAGTATGTAGGAACAAACCATTATTCTACCAGGAAGGTATTAAACCAGCATAGAAAAGAAAACAGGCAAAATTACGTTGGCTACAAAATCCGAATGAAATAACTACGCAAAATTTTGTAGTTAACAGGTTTGGAAACTTCCTAACTTTTAGGAAAAAGAAACGCGATTTTTTGAAAGCTAAAATTAAGGAACTTTAAGATAATAATAGAAATAAGAAACATTCGGGACATGTATAAGGGAATCAACGAATTTGAGAAAGGCTATAAACCGTGTGCTATATTAAAGAAAGCTGACGGAACAGTTCTCACTAATACAGATAGCATCTTAAATAAATGAAAAGATTTCTTTGAGGATTTGCTTAACACGCAGCCAAAAATGAATGTGAGTGAAGAAAGGGAAATACACACCGCAGAACCGTATACTCCAGAATCTAACCGAATAGAAGTAGAAATCGCTATAAAGAAATTAAAGAAACACAAATATCCGGGCGTAGACGAAAGTCCGGCTGAGTTAATTTCAACTGTAGGCAAAATAATGTGGAACAAGATACACACACTCATCCTTCTTACCTGCAACAAGGAAAAATTGCCACAAGAGTACAAAGAATCAATCATTGTTCCAATTCATAAGAAAGGCGACAAAACTGACTGTAATAATTATCGAGGCATTTCTCTTCTCTCAACATCCTATAAAATCCTTTCAAACATTCTATTAGCAAGATTGCTCCCACTTGCAGATCAAATTATCGGAGATTATCAGTGCGGAGTTAGATAAAATCGATCAACTATCTACCAAATATTTACCATTCGACAAATACTCGAAAATAAGTGGGAATACAATACCCCGGCTCATCAACTGTTTAATGATTTTAGAAAGGCTTACGACTCGGTTAGGAGAGAAACATTGTACAACATTCTTACAGAATTTGGAATACCGAAAAAGCTAATTAGATTAGTTAAGATATGCTTAAATGAATCCCAAATTGAAGTTCGGGTAGAAAATTTTTGTCCACGAGCATTCATGTCGAAAATAGCCTGAAACAAGGAGATGCGCTATCGCCATTTTTATTCAACTTTGTCCTGGAATACGCTATAAGAAAATTCTAAGATAACAACCAGTTCATAGAGTTGAATGATGTTCACCAGGTTATGACATGTGCTGATGATTTAAATTTAATAGGGGATGATAGGAGAACAATAGAAAGAAATGCAGAGGTTTTATTAAACGCTTGCAGGGACATGGGGTTTAGAAGTAAACGCAGAGAAAACTGTATTACATGGAAGTTCGTCGGGATCGGAACATGACAAATTATGCATGCGTTAAAATATCGAATAATATTTTTGATAAAATTGATACTTTCAAATATCTAGGATCAATATTAACAGACGAAAACCATATTCACGAAGAAATTAAAAGTCGACTGAAAGCAGGGAAGTCGTGTTATTATTCAGTTCAAAATCTCTTGTCGTCGCGAATTCTGTCGAGGAATTTGAAGCTTAAAATATATAAAACGATAATCATGCCTGTTGTTCTGTATGGTTGCGAAACATGGTCACTTACTCTGAGGGAAGAACATAGACTGAAAGTTTTTGAAATGAAATGAAATGAAATCTTTAAGTTTTACGACCCACGGTTATGCCGGTGAGGCTAAAGGAGACGGTGACGATGAGATATGAGTGAAATGGTGGAATGAAGAAAGTGGGAGGAAACGGGAGAACCCCGAGAAATTCCACGAACGCGGTGTTTGTCACCACAAAGTCCACACGGCGCGAACTGGGATCGAACCAGGAACCCCAAGCACCGGAGGTGAACGCTCTACCACTGAGCAAGTTTTTGAGAACAAGATACTGAGACGAATATTCGGACCCAAGAGGAACGGGAATGCGGAATGGCGGAAACTTCATAATGAGGAACTACATAATTTATACGGTTTACCAAACATTGTTAGGGTTATCAAGTCTAAGAGGCTGAGGTGGGCAAGTCATGTAGCCAGGATGGAAGAAAGTAGAAACGCTTTTAAAGTCTTAATTGGAAGACCAATTGGAAAACGACCATTAGGAAGACCTACTCATAGGTGGGAGGACAATATTACGGTGGCTTTCGCAGAAATAGGAATACAAAGTAGAAAGTGGATCCAGTTGGGTAAGGATGGAATTCAGTGGAGAGCTTTTCTGAACGCGCCATTGAACCTCCGGATTCGATAGGCCTTAGAGTTAGTTAGTTTCAGTTTACATTATTAGAGTTATAAACTATGTTATGCGTAAGTGTTGTTACACTTCCAAAGTATGGTGTACATATGTGTCAGAACAGCGCTGTCAGTCAGTTAGTCTGTCGACAGGTATTACAGCGAAAACGGTAAGAGAGATGAAAATACGGTTTTTTTGCAATCGATTCAGCGACCAAAGAATAGGTTCCCTTTTCTCCGTTATTCAAACTGGAAATGGTTCAAATTCATCATTTCCTGTTTGGATGTTTATCACCATAGAACGAAAATGGTAACAGATAAAAATATATATATATATATATGTATATATATTGCAAAGTATTCAATGTTTCAAGGCAACGTACCATGGCTAACCCGGACATTCTACCAAAACCAAAAGTGGTTCAAATTTAATATCACTTCCGGTTTCGATATTGATCCTCATAGGGCAAAAACGGTAAGAGATATCGACATGCAGTTTTTACAATCAATTCAGCTTCCCAAGAGTAGTTTCCAATATCATTCTACCAAAAGTGGAAGGGGTTGAAACTTCCTACTACTTTCTACTACTAGTAATGGCGCGTTCATCTCTGGTGCGTGGGGTCCTTGGTTCGACCCTAACTCGTGGCAACTGAGCTTTGTAGTGGGCAAACATCGTGTGCGCAGATTTGCTCGGGGTCCTCCCATTTTCTCCCACTTTCTTCACTCCATCATTTCATTCATTTCTCATCATCACAGTCTCTTTTAGCCTAACCGCTTAACGTGGGATGTAAAACTTAATGATTTCATTTCATTTTTCTACTAATTAGTTCCGGTATCAATGCTAATTTCAATAGAGTAAAATCAATAAGGGATATCGAGATGACGGTTTTTTTTTTTTTTTTTTTTTTTTTGCAATTGATTCAGTTTCCCAATAATATGTTTACCTTTATTAATCCTCTATTGAATTCGGAACTGGATCAAATTATCCATTTAATGTTTCAACATTTTTAGTCATGTATTCAATGTCCGAGGAAAAGGTTCAATGTTTAATCTTGTTAATCTATTGCAAGCAGTAGCTATAGATGTACTGCTTCAAGTTTGAGCAGTGAATTCCCATAGTTTGAAAGTCTAATGCAGTTTCATACTTCTACGAAACTCATTTGTCTTAAATTAAGACAAAGATTGATTTTAGCCTATAGTCAGTGGCGTATTTAGGGGGGTGCCTTCCGGGCTTAAGACCCCCCGAAATCTTACCTAGTATAGTAGAGTAAATGAAATATCTTGCAGAATTTTCACATTTCCAGGCAACCCCCCCCCCGAAAGTTAGCAAAGCCCCTCCCGAAACAAAATCGTAAATACGCCACTGCCTATAGTATTTAGGAAACCGAAGGCTTGGGGGCAACTAGAAATAATAATAATAGTAATTAACTGTTCCATGCATTTTTCATGCGTTGTGTCCTATAATATGTGAACCTGTATTAAAATGGGAGCTGTCCAATGTGAAAACGGAAATCCCTAAAAATCTAACTGCTAAATCATCAAGAGAAATATAAACGATAAGATTTTTTTTCTTGTACTTTTCTTTCCTGTTTTTGGAAAGCAGTTAAGATAAGGATGCAAAAAATTGCATGTTTCTGCGTACATTGAGAAACATTTATTGAGGAAAACTGCTTTGCAGTAAGCAGATCATGAACAGACAACTAATGTCACGCTTAGCCTGGTAATGCATCGTTTTAATGACACCTTGTGTGTGTACGAACCCTTATTATTAGTTGTCTGTTCATTACAACGAAGTTGTATGTGCTATTCAGTCGTGTCGTATATAGGTAAATTTGGGTGCAAATGTGTTGCATGCGATCGTGCTGCTATCACTCGTGTGAATTAGTAAATTAGTGTAAGGAACGTGCAAGTAGTATTAAATGCGGAAGAAAAAACTGTGAACTTAGTGTCGAATCACGTGCTCAAGTTATTATTTTGATAGAGGAGAGCTATTCTGTACGAAAATCGTTCAGTGGTTGCAGATATCAATCGAGGCAACCCGTCGGACTCTTGAAAGATAGCCAGCCACAAGCGTGTAAATATTGCACGGAAACAAACTGATCGTCCAGAAATAATAAATTCTCGAAAAGGACAAGTTTATTAGAACTATATGCAAACGGAATAGACATTTAACCGCTCCGGAAGTAACAACAGAACTACGGAAAAACCGTTCCCAATCGGTATCAGATAGGACAGTGGTCCAAAACATCCAGACTTATGGTCTTGTGGGTGTGGTTGCAGCAAAGATATCACTCATACAAACAGGAAATGTTGTAAATAAGTACTATTGTGTCAACATAAATACTGGACCAATGAGCAATAGAAGAGGATATTCTGCAAACATGGGCGCCCGAAGAAACTTTTTAGAGGGGGGGTCTCATCTCCCTGTTTGCTGTATTACGTTTGGTATTTTTTTTATTTGTATTAAGAAAATCTTTAAAAAATTAATACATTTTCGTGAGTCAAAGAAGGACCCGGACCCTACCCTGCCCTCCCGTTCGGGCGCCCATGTCTGCAAATGTGAATCTAAATTTCAAATTTTCAGTGCCAACGCCAAATGTTTGTGCATCGCCTTCCGAAAAATGCTTTCATCCTGTTGTGTAATACCAATAGTAGAATAAAACACGGAAAAGATGGCCTATACTTCGATCTCAGGTTCTGGAAGTTTGTACGTCTTTAGATTTCATGTCCTTAGATTTTCTACTTTTCCTTTCACTGTCTTTCTCACGAACTACATTATTTATACGGTTTGCCCAACATTGTTAGGGTCGTCAGGTCTAGGAGGCTTAAGTGGGCGGGTCATGTAGCTAGAATGCCGCTTTCAGTCTTGAGTGGAAGACCAATCAGAAAACGACCACTAGGAAGACCTAGGCGCAGATGGGAGGACAATATTAAGATGGATCTCGCGGAGATTGGAATACAAAGTAGGAACTGGATCCATTTAGCTAAGGATAAAAGTCAGTGGAGAGCTTTTGTGAACGCGGCATTGAACCTCCGGGTTCCATAGGCCACAGAGTTAGTTAGTTAGTTAGTCTCTCTCACGATTTTTTAAAATCGTAATTCACTTGTAACTACCAGTACTGTCTATAATTTTTAATCAGGATTGCGAGTTGTCCGGACGGCGCAGGAAGTACCTGGGTTCGAACTAGATCTGCAGTTCTATGGACCAACGAACTAAATCTACGGCTAACTATGCCATTTATGCTATACAATACATATGTTGTTAATTATTTCTCGGGTTCGATTTCCGCCGGGAGCTCATGTTGTTCGGATCCCACGTCTCATACAGCCAGCGACCCACGTCGTTGTAGGTCCACGTCTCATATAGCCTCGCTGCTGAAAGAGATGCTAAACTGAAAAATCAAATCAAAAAGATTATATTTTTATCCTAATAAAAGGCTGTGTTTCCTTTTCATTGTTGCGTAGATCAACACTGTTTTCATTTTTGTTATAACAAAGATGAAACTTAAAATTAGTTTCGATGGAAATGAGCTTAATGAGAAACCTATAATATCAGCAGTTGATAGGAAATATAATGAAACGTATGTAGTGTGTGATTCAAAAAAGCGGATGCATTATACCTGTTCAAAATAATGGTTGTATATTCACGCTATACCAGTTAGTAATGCACGTATCGAAAGTGCTTACTGTAATGGTGGGTGAAATTTGTGTTCTGATGAATTTGAAAATGAACTGTGAAGATTTCTATACAATGATTCTGGGAAATAGGACTCTCCTTAAAACAGTAAGGGACTTAAAACAAAACAAAACAAAACAAAACAAACAAACAAAAAAGCGTGAATAAGGCACGTATGCTTTCATAATCATTAATGTTTTTGAGCTACTTTCTTTTAGGTCTGTATTTGACGAATATACGTTGATTAGTAGTGGTAGTGTTGCTATTTAGTAATACATTCGTTACTCTGACATCCAACGGTCTGGAATACCCGATAGTCCAACAGCAGCATAATTGTGCCCTTTTATTTATTTTTTTTTTAAATCTAATGTATTGTAAGGCCTACAACAGTACAGTAATTCTGTATCAGTCTGTATTTTTTAAAATGTGGAATTAAATTAACTTTTAGCTGTATTTGAGTTGAAATGATTATCGTATTGTTCCTAGAAAACAATATTTTCTGCGAAACATCATATTATAGCTGTATGACTAAGCGTTTAGAGATCGCGAGAAGCACTACCAGGTAATTCGGCATTTTCGGTTATCTGGCATCAGTGGCGTATTTAGTTGGGTGACTATAGGGTTCAAGCCCCCCTCCGATATAGTTTCATTATTATTTTTTTGGCATTATATGTACAACATAAATAGGGATGCGCACAAGACGAGTCGAGACAGGATTTTTCTGATAAAATTCGAGTCGAGACACGGCTCTTCCAATAGAGAAATATACATTTTTGGAGTCGAGACATCACTTTTACAGCACATTTTCGAGACGAGACAGCCACAAATCTTGTCTCGTGCGCATCCCTAAACATAAATGCTTCTTACTGGTTCTCAAGCCCCTCCCGAAACAAGATCCTAAATACACCACTGTCTGGCATTAAAGTCTAGAACGTGCGGATTATCGGAAGTCCACTGAGTGGTTTTTACTTGCTTAAAGCACCGTGGTAATAACTAAGGTTACTAGGTGTCCGGACTTAGTCGGAATTGCTTTTTGGTCTTAGTCTTGACTTTTTTCTATTGAACTAGAGAAAAGTCTCTTAAAAACAATGAACAGTAGAACTCCATATCCGATTCGCTTTCAAAATTTCAGAAAAAAATTAACACGGAAACGTACTGCGATCCGCAAAATATGATTCTGTCCACACGCGCTATTGTCCTTCCTTCCGCGAAGCTAGTGTAGGCATAGCGCGAATATTATTGGGATGATGAGTCCCGTCTCATAGTGCAGTTGTATTATTGGCTGTCGTCCGTCGCCATTTGGCGTGCCCAGCCCACCTGTAACTATTCGTTTTGATAAGTCAGTCAGTGTGTCGTTGACCTGCTACTGTAATGGTACTCTTTCGCGTCGTTGCATGATTTTGTTTGTGAGTGCGTTTCGTCGTTCACCATGGCTTCTAAAAGAAAATGTGCTGTGTTATCGTTAGCGAATAAACTAAAAATTATAGAGCAATCAGGTAAAAGAGTTACGCGTAAACAGTTGACTGAGATGTACGGTGTTGGACGATCAATGATTTCAGACATTAAAAGGAGCAAACCTTGTGAACGGGGGGAAGAATTAATGTATGTGATGCATAATTTTGAATAATAATTAATTTACTAAAATGCTGATGTGGGAGGAAACATCACACACTAGCGAGTAATTACTATGATAATGCACACCCTTCCACTCACAAAGTTCAAACTAGGTCAGTCGGTAGAGTCTGAATAATGAATAACAAAATTTTGAAAAGTTAATTTCGAATATATGCAGCATGAAACTCTTACTTACAGAGATGTGCAGTTTTAACATCCACCCTGAGTGTGAAAATTACCAACAGTTGCATGAAACATGCTTATCGTATTCACGGCTTATGCATAATCCTGGCATCTGGCCTGAAAAGAAGACATAAGGACAGGAAATTGTAACACATACCTGACGGCCAAGCTGTCTTAAGAAAAAGAGAATCCAAAATTTCCTCTCCAATCCTTTTAATGCGTAGGACGAACATTCCAAATATGCACAGATAATTTATTACAACGCACTCGCGCGCAGCCTCGAAAATGAGACAAGAAAAGAAAAAAAAATATTTTAATTTTGAATAACACTTATAGGGAAGCGGAGCTCTCGCTTATCGTATTGTTCGTGCACGGAGTTAAACTACTTTCACCGTTGACTTCATTCTTGAAGTGTCCATTTAAGTTCATTCTGACTTCACTGCACCACGACGTCGATTCCTTCGGCTCCCTATTGTTGACGTCCAAGGTTGACTTGGGTTACCATATCCCCTCTTCTTCTGGATCTCTGGATCTCAGCTATTCTCCTTCCGCCGGTGTCAGTCACCAATAACAGCTGGATTTTATTCCTTCAGTGGCGGTTGTGAAGGCTGTCCTTCTGATCATATTACTATTAAATTCTCATTCGCAGCATCACGAAAGCACTTAAAATATTAAAACTTTTTACACGAAAGAATAGTACAAGGCTATTAGCTTAGTCTCTTGTACGTGTGTACTATCTGATAGAAACAAGCTGCGAAGTATAGCAACATTGGTCACGGGACTGGCTCACTAAGTTTGACAGGACCAAGAAATTAGTATTTTTTTTAAAAATAATCACTATAAATAAAATACGAACATGTTTTCCTGAGCTTGGAATATGATTCTCATGTATAATTTCGGCAAAGCACATCACAGGATATGATAAAAACTGTCACTTCAAAACTGAATTCGCCACACATGCTCTCAACACTTTCAAACAACTGTCTAGAACCGAATTTGTAGCAAAACGATGTGTATGCTCTTGAAGCTATCAATCAACTGTCATTTCGAAAAAAAAAAAAAAAAAAAACGAATTTGTCGCACATAATGTCAACACCACCAAGACTATGTAACAAGTGTCACATTAAAACCGAAGTTGTCGCAAACGATGTGAATGCTATCAAAACTATGAAAAAAACTGTCACATTAAAACCGAAGTTGTCGCAAACGATGTGAATGCTATCAAAACTATGAAACAACTGTCACATTAAAACCGAAGTTGTCGCAAACGATGTGAATGCTATCAAAACTATGAAACAACTGCCCCTACTGTTCTTCGTTCTTTGGTTTTATTCCACGGAAGTTCATTGTCTGTTTGAACTCCGCGTCGGGTCAAACCACTTCTCCAGAATAGGTAAGGTAGGTTCCACCCTCACCGGAAGCTTTCCTGTGACCTACTTAACTTATAAAAACAACAAGTTGGTTTACTTTTATGAGTTTTTTAGCTTACACCAATTAAACTGTTTGATGTCACTATCTGCATTCACTAGTTTATTTAATAAGCTTTTATTCGATGTATATAACTCACAAGCACTATTTCCTGTTAACTTGCAATGTTTAATTAAACACAAAAAAAAAATAGTACTAAGCTTGTCACTAGTCATGCTCGTGAACCTGTCGTGACGCGTACTGCCATCTAGTTATGAAGTACTGAAACTCTTGTCCAAGTGACATATAGAATGGCGTACACCTGGAATGTGTACTTTTTAATGTTTTTAACTTTAGAATGGTTTCTCGGCGTAAATGACATAATATAAACAAACTACACATATTATATAATATTAGAACAGTCCCTATAGGGCTGTCATGATCTGTCACCTGAAAACAAGGATTGATTCTTGGTTTGAGGGTTCCCTTCTTTAACATCCAGCTTTGGTATATGGTCAGGTTTGTGTTTGCCCATAGGTCACCTCTCAAAACCATCAACCAGGCTTATAACTGCTATTAGAACAAGCCATTAATATTATAACAAACAAAATATCGATTTAACTATATCTAAATAATACGAATTCATCCAGAAAGTTTATTTACACATTACTAAAACATACTCTTGTAGCAGACCATGCAAGGGAAGGCAGACGAAAATTACTACACCCCAGAGACATCTGACAGATGTTTCTGAATTAATACAACTAGGACCAAAGTGGACTCTTCCAAAATTTCAAAATTTTCCAACTTCTCCTCTCAGGCAGAAGTTCGTTGGTAAAGCGGCGCATCTTGTATCTGGGACGTGAAAAAGAGGTGTGGCTAGCAAAGTTCACACTCTATTGTATCGTCAATTTGCCACGTATACGCTAAAATTTTGCTTGCTTCGAACTCATTGTGAACATCGACTTCCCGTCTCCACTGTATCAGTGTATGTTCCTCTCAAATAACACACCAGGAAGTGGGACTATCTCTGCTTATAGCCAAAGTTTGGAGCTCATGGTTACTATATCAAACTAGGGTGGCTACAGTGGATAACTGTACATATCCAAGCTGCAGTAGAACAAAGCCCCAACAGAGAAGCAAGCTTTCTTTAAGTTTTTTTTTCTGAGGACTTCTCTGCCTCTACGAGAAGCAAACTAGCGTATATGAAGCTCAAAATATTCTATCTTCTCCATTATAATATGTAAATCGTATTAAAATATCTCTGTCCCAGTATCATGTCCAGTCCTGTTGTTAATCTACATATAATCAAATACACTAAACCAATAATATATATACATAAAAAACTAATATGTCGTCTGCTCCCGATGCTACATATGCAAATCAAATAAAATGAATATGTAAATTGACCTAATTAAAAGATTAAATATTCCCATAATATAGCAAAAATTTAATATGCAAATAATATATATAAACACTGTTAATGTGCTGTTCACAACCTACACTTTTAAATTTCGTGTCAGTGCTTGAAAACTAAGAAGTTCTTCAGGAAAATTACTGAAGGCAGCAAGAAACAAAGATTTAGAAGATGCCATTTTCAAGTGATTTTTGCAGAACGTTATATGGGAAAAACAATTTCGGCTCCGATTCTTTGTGGAAAAAACTCCCATTTTCAACATACATACACTAATTAATTAAAATAGACTTTTTTCAAAAAAAAAAAAAAAAAAAAAAAAAAAAAAACAATTATCCGAATTGGTTCCGGTCCCAATTGATTCGGATAATTGGAGTTCTACTGTAATATTAAAATAGTGTAGTCAGTCAGTCATTTTATTTTATACAGTCATTGTTATTATTTTTATAAATTATGGTAAAGAAAATCAAAAGAAACTGGGAAACATTGCTTATTATATTTATAAACCGCAACAATACTTCTGAAAGTTGAAAAAAACTGTAACTGAACGTCATAGCGTGGTAGCAACCATTTCAAATTCTAGCAGCCTTAAAAATGTACATATTTCATTTTGCATAGTGCTCAAAGTAATCTCAGAAAATAGCTGGAACGCTTATGACACTACTTTACAGGAATGCAGTCAACGAAGTAACAGAACATAAACTCTGAACATTTTATTATCGCATTTATATAATAGTTTGATAAATAACCCAAAATATAATAATAATCTACATATTAAAATGTTAGTTTATATATTTGTAGTCAAGAAAAGTTTATATGTTTGCGGCCAACTCTTTCAGTAGTGAGTTATCGTGAACTACAGATCCTAGAAAGATGCCGTTTTCACTGATGGATTGCAAATTTTGTGTAAATTACTCAGTTCTAATAGATTATTTAAAAAAGGGCCGTAATTTCTCTGCTCCACCTTTTAGGGATGCCCTGAAAGTATCTGCATATTAAAGTGCTATGTTTATATGTTGGTGGTCAATTCTTTCCGACAATGAGATCTCGGAAACCACAAGTGCTAGAAACGTGCCGTTTTCGCTGACCGATTCCAAATTTTGTGTAGATTTGTCAGTTCTCATTCAAACTTTCATAAAGCTTGTCTTTATTTTTCTATTCCACATTTTAGGGGTCGTTTTAACCCTATGCGCCTTGTGCAGAGTCGTTCTGCCGCGTGATTAGTGTTACACTAAAGAGTTCGATTAACATGTTTCCTGCAGTAGTCAGACCTTTAGTATGACGCCAATCATACGTCAAAACGACTCTGCATAAGGCTCTATTAGTTTAATATTGCCACTAGGACGTTAAGGTTGATACCCTTGTGAAAGGCAACTAGTAGAGGAGCTACGTATAGCGGGTTGATGGACATTTCAGGCGCTTTATTTTAATCTCAATGACAAGCTGGCAACTTCGAAGGCTTTAGCACCCACAATAAGGTGTACTCGGATATGGAATTATATATATATATATATATATATATATATATATATATATATATATATATATATATATATATATATATATAAAAAATAAAATAAAATTGTATCATCCAAGTTTGCCACAAACTCACTCCAACATTCATATATTAAAATACTACATTTATATGTTTGTCTATAGCAATTCATTCCCTTTGAGAGTTTTCCTGTCCTTTAACTTGTGTCCATAAAGGGACTTGCACAGACATAGTGAGAAGGAGATTCAAGCTCATCAGCTAGTAATAAACTAAAAACTTCTAAATGTTCCTCAGAGACAAGTGTCGCACTGGAAATGAGTTCCGACAGAACACTGATGTGGCGAAATGAAGCTCCTGTGAGTTTCATTAGGTCTTGCTCTTGTAACCCAAGTTTTACGCTAAAGTAAACTATCAATAATTGGTACGTGCTCTTAACTTTCTATCATCTAGTGTCCTTATTTCACGCTCATGAAATATGGTACGTACCTTTAGGTAATAACATGTGAAAATGGAGGTCTGCAGTGTTTTCGTGGTAGAGTACTTATCTCTCATGCACGTGGTCCCTGGTTCGATCTCACTCTGACCGAGTGGGCATTATGGTGGACAAATTTCTCAGAGTTTTACTGTTTCCTCCCACTTCCTTTATTCCACAACTTCATTCATTATAACCATTACCGTCTCCCTTAGCCTGAGAGCATAAATGAGGAATTTTAAACTAAAAAAGAATTGCAACAATCTGCAGTTTCAAATTTGTATCCCTAATTACACAAACGGCGTTAGTCTCTGGGCTTACTTACAGTCCAATCTATTTTTAACCCTGTATAAGGCGTAACCTCGGGAGTTAAGCTAAATATATCATTTCATGCAAAATTAATGATTTGTGATAGTTAAAATGTTTCTATAATGGTACGTTTCCATTTTACATGAGTCTTGATGGAACTTACAAAGATGGGTTGCCACGTTAGAAGAACTTGTAGCTGTCATAAAAGAAAAATCTTGAAAGCCTACCATATTTCACCATCTTGCAAGGAGTCGAACAGTGTGCAACTTTCTGGGACGTCTTGATTGCTACCTGCTATCGCCCTCCCGCTGACATAAAGGAAAACCAGTTTCACCGTTTCCGAAACAACGGATTTTTTTGAACAGGGAGTGGGAGTGCGACAAAATACACGTATTTGATGAGGAGGTTCACTGTTTGTCCACTAGAGTGCAGTGCTGCATGGGTGGTGATACCTTTCTTGTTTACAAGAAGTTGTAAAATCTAAACAGTAGATAGAAAGATCGGGTAGCAAGGTCTTCTTTCTGACAGCTACAAGATTCATGTAAAATGAAAACGTACCATAAGAAACGTTTGTTGGTAGTTTGTTAGAGTCAATTCACTGCGAATTTACCTTTTCCCCTTTTTATTTTATCGATTTATGGCTTGACTGACCTCTGTTTTCTAAAACCACCTTCCATTCCGTGTTGTTTACCCATGCATTTAGGCAATTCCATCGATTCCAGTTGCAATGAAAACAACCATTGCTTCGAAGCTAGTGAAGCACGGGATAGGATTTGCTGCCCTCTGATTAAAAAAAAAAAAAAGAAAAAAGAAAATCAAAGGGAACGAAGCGAGAGATGGCGTGTTTACAGTTCTGTGAATATTGTGGAATTGGTTATTATTCCGGAAGCTAGCTTTGTATAATGCAATTTGAATGCTCCTTCTATGCCTAACTTGACTGGATCATTTTGAACATAGTTTCTGGTTAATTTAATCAAACTTCGCTTTCATTTTCTAATAAATAATTCAATACTCTCCAAATTTATAACATATGGATTACTACTTTGTATTCATAAGTCCAAAGAGCTTCATGCCTTCGTTATATAGTATAATATGTCGTTTATGTATCTTCCTGTCTATCAAACTTAACAAAAAAGAACCCTTGTGTTTGCCTTACGAGAACAACCTCTTAATTACTGAAATATTCTTTTAAGAAAGGAGATTCCAATTTTAATATGCATGAGGAATGTAAGTTGAGCAACCTTCGAAATGAGAATTCAAATTACTCCTGGATTTAGCAAGCTATCTGAAGCGTACACACACACACACACACACACACACACACACACACATATATATATATATATATATATATATATATATATATATATATATATATATATATATATATATATATATATATATATATATATATATATATATATATATATATATATATTATTGAACCAGCAACTTCGGACGGTCTAGTATTTCAAATTAAATTTGAAACAACATCCATCAGCGTGCTGAAGTTAGAACCAACTTTCCGACATTTGTGGGAAATACAAATATGTAAAGCAAGCTAACTTCTATCTTAGTTTAATGTTGACCCATTCCTATTAGTACTTTCATTTTAAAATGATGTTTTGTAACAAAATTTTTCTATGAATTATAACGAACAACTTCTTTTGACGCAGTTTTTTTGACTAACAACTTTTAACATAATTTTTGTATGGATTAATTATAACAAATAACTTTTTTAAAAGCGGGTTTCGTTATAAACTATGGCGAACAACTATTATAAACTCAAGTTCTGTAAAAATTATGACAACTTTTCCTTAACGCAATTTTTGTTTGATTTGTGACAAATTTTTAAATGCAATTTTTTGACAAAGAAATTTCTAAAATCACAACAACTTTTTGAATGCAAATTTTGAATGAATTATAACAACTTTTCCCGAACGCAATTTTTGTATAAATTATGACAATTTTTCTTTAATGCAATTTTTGTTTGAATCGTTATAACAAACAACTTTTTCAACCCTTTATTTAGGGCATTTCGAAACAATGAAGTTAGATATGAACTTGGGGTGTTTCTTGCTTGAATTGGACCACAATGGAATATTTTGCGTAACAATTGAAAAAAGTCATTCCTGAATTTTTGGCGGACTCTTTGACTCAAAAGTACCGTCAGGTCAGAAATATCAATTTTCCAAAATGTACAGCACATGATTAAATTGTTATAAACATTTTTCTGTATTTATTTAATAAATTACGACATTGTAAATAAACTTTTGACCTTTCTTAGCACTCAGAAATAAATTTGGACATTACTAACAGGCCAAAGTAACCTAAGTATCAACAGCAATAATGTCGAACTTAATATGTACACTCAAGTCCAAAATTATTGTCGCATGTCTATAAATATGTTGTTCTAAGAATATAGTTTGATAACGATTTCGCCCGGTATTTCTTATAATGTTAGTATGTGATAATCGGTAAAGACATGTATGTGGCAAATTTCATGTCAAAAGAGCAGTAAATAAGAACAATAAAACGAAAATAAAACTTTATCAATTTAGCAACATTTTGTTTTATTCATTCTAAGTTTCGTATTTATAATTCTTTTCCTATGAAATTTACCACAAATATACATTTCCCGATTATTAGTATTAAAAATACCCTGCAAAATCATTATCAAATTTTTTTCACAGTTCACTTTATGCACAGTTCAAGTTTTTATATTAATTAAACCATTCGTTGAGTTATATATTATTGTTGTTGTTTGTTACTTTTTAAAAATATTTAATTGTTGGAATAAAGATGAGATTTTTTTTTTTTAAACATAAGTTCAAAACTTATTTATATTCAAATCTTCTGCTTCCATCTTATTAAATATTAGTTAATGAAATCTATAGCCTATAAATAAAAATGAAAAGATTCTACTTTCTTCAGGTTGTCTTCAAGTTCTCCTTATGCCAGTTTAAAGTGTTCTATTTAAGGTAAAAGATTTCTTCAAGCTTATGGGAAGAAGGGAAGGAACTCAAAATACTGATAGCATTGCCTTTTTGTATGGCTATGCTTACGCGTTGCAGTAAAAATTGATAGCTTCTAGGGTCTCCTGTTTTTGCTGTCAGACTTGCTCCTAGTTCTTTCAAAAAAGCCATTGCTTCTTTGCTGAAGACACCTGTTGTTTCGGTTGCAAAGGCTATAAAATGATGGTCTTCTTTAAGTTTAGAGTATTTTGAGTGTTTGCGTGAACACGCCGCTTCCGCTGCACTCCCTGCTTTTATACTTGTGGATTGTAGATAAGATGGAGCAAAAGTATCCACACATGTGACATCCCAGACTAATCTTAGACCCTTTTCCCACGGAATTAATGTTATTCCGTCTGGCCGTTTACCATCGTTCCTGAACATTCCTGGAGGTTCTAATATACTCGGAAAGTCGATGCTTGCAAGAGTTCTTTTGATTATGTTGTTTAATTCGCTATGACGTGCAAATCTTCCTCCACTTTTGTTGCAGCTCAAGGCATGAAGACCTTTCTTGTCCATCTTGTTGTTGCAGGTGCAAATAAATTCATGACAAATATTCAGGCCTAAGCGCAATCCTATGCAAATTTTGAAAAAGTTGTCATTCAAGAATGTCCCTATGTTTATAGATGGTGTTGATTGTAGCCATGCTCCTGATTCCTTCTCTCTTAAAGCTTTGATGCGTGCACTTTCAATGTTGTTTTCAGCGACTATTTCGTGTTCGATTACTTCGTTTAGAATAATTTGATCCCATTGTTTCTGTGACTCTTTTAAAACCGGGGTTTTTCCATCGTAAATGCCTTTCCAAATTTCCAAAGCCTCTGCCAAATGGCTTATTCCCACTTCGTCAACTGGATAATTTAAAATTTTGGAAACGAGTGGCAACGCTCCGTGGCAAGAGGAAATGAAGGCAGGAAGGCATAGGTCTGAAGCCTTTCTTATGCCTAAACCACCAACTCTGATGGGAAGGCTTGCTTGAGTCCATTGCGTTTCGTTGATATTGAAGTTTATTGTTGATTGTAACGCTTTCTTCAGTATGTGATCCATTTGTAGAAGTCTGGAGGGATTGACCCATGTTGGAACTGTTCGGAGAAAGTAGGTTTGTTTAGGAATGCCGAAGCAATTTTTGAGCAAAAAGAAAGCAATGTGGGCTGGTAAACTTTCTAATCGGAATGATATTCTTTTGAGGTCATTCAGGTGTTTCTCGAAATGGTATTCGATTCCTTCTTCATGTAGTGGTGAACCCAGCAATGAGATCTCATTATTTTTCACTATTCGTATTCCGGGTAATATGTTTGAAAATTCAGATACAATTTTAGGGTCGCTTTTTTCCGAATTGAAGAAAAGTTCGCATTTTTGTGGGTTTATTTGTAGACCTATTTTCTCTGAATTTGTAATCAACTTCTTTATATCTTCCAACACGGTTTGTGGTGATCCTCCAAGAGTTCCGTCATCAAGGTAGAAGACATTTAGCTCTGAAGAAAGAGAAAGGGCAATTGGATGTATTGCTAGACTAAATAACATCGGGCCTGCTGGATCGCCTTGCTGAACTCCTACACATGAGGATATTTTCCTTTCTTTGTAAAATAGCGTGGATGGATTTGCATAGCTTTGCCAAAAATATGAATAATATTGAGGAATGATTTGTTTAACTTCCTTTAAAATGATGTTTCGTTCAACTGAGTTAAAGGCATTTTTGTAATCGATTTTTAGAATGACCTTGTTCGAATTTTTATTTGCATGTATAAATGTTCGAGTGGCGTGAATGATAGCTTCACTGCCTTTTGGTGTTGCAAATCCCAGTTGATGAGGCTGTAGATACTGAGAACATTGATTGTAGACTGAGGACACTACTAACTTTGATGCCAAACGTCTGAAAACACTGCCGATGGCAATAGGTCTGATTCCCCCGTCCTTCTTCTTTAGGGCGCAGAGGTTAGCTCCAAACAGGTATGGACACACCTCTTGATTTACTCTTCCATTAAGGATGAGATTCATCAATTTCGTGATCTGACTCAAAAGAAAAGATCCTGCTTCACCGGCAGATCTCGAGATTAAGTCTTTAAGATGTTGAGGGGAAATTCCATCTATCCCAGACGCTGAGCCGGACGCAAAATTATTTATGGCTTTCTGAACCATTTCTTCATTTACGTATACAGATGAATCTTGATTAGATGGGGGGTCCGGCATTTCAAGGGCTCTAGATGGAGCCGGGTGCTTGTTCACCAGGCAGTGAAATGTTTCTTCATTGGAAGGTGCCAACGTATCATCAGAAGTTAATAATCTTAAGGCGCCTCTTGTATCAAAGTCTGATATTTTAGACATTATCCTTTTAGCCAAATCAAACTTTGGTTTCGGCCTTTTGGCTGTAACAGGAGGTGTTTCGGGCGCATGTGAATCATTAAGGTTATTTTTGATTATTTTAGTGATTGAAGTTGCAGCACGCGTTTTTGGAATTTTAAGGTGGTAGAAAGCGAAAATGAAGAGTTTCTTCCAAGTGCTGAGATCGTTTTGGTCTACACAATCAACGATGGTTGAGGCAAGTTTGTTTGCTACAGCGCTTCTGGCTCCTCTAGGTATTCTCTTTATTATCCATGTATTAGATTTTAATAGTGTTAATTCTTCAGAGAAATCGTTCGAATTATTTAGATCCTCTGTAGAATGCTTCCTCGATTTGTGTATATTTAAACCCTTTCTTGTAGGAAATGTTTTGTTACAGTGAGAACAATCAAAATATTCGTAATCATTGGGATCCAGGCCTTTCTGAGATTGTAGAAGGATTTTCGTTGAAATATTTTTCTCCATTTGTTTTCAATCAATCTAGTTGTTATCAAATTATATTCTTACTAGAAGACAGTTATAGATATGTGACAATAATTTTGGACATGAGTGTACATCAATATTAATTTTGACCATATTCCGACCCTATGAGAATTACATAAATATCGTACAAGTATATTTATTTTGCTTGCTGGACATTCAAATACTACTGGACATTCCCACTTGTCCCCCCCTCCTCTTTGCCGCTTGCTCCCACACAACATTTTGATTCCTAACAAAGAATGTGACATATATTTCATGCCATTGTTAAAAATTGACTGCAAAATTTTATGCTGAGTAGTGCTCGGTATTTTTTCTTTTTTTTTTCTTTCTTTTTGAATATTAGTAATAAGGGATTTTCTGAGAAAAATTGCTCCATACCCCTGCAGATACGCTTTTCTTACGCCTAAGTTATTCTTGTTTCCTACCATTCTTCACAATAAGTTGACAATGTATGGTGCACCGCAACACTTCTACAGATTACAACTATTTCCACATTTATTAATAATTCTCTCATTTTATCAGATGGATCCAGCGGTAGAAACATGTTGCAAAAGTAATGGCAAATCTCATTCATACCGCTGGATCCATCTGATGACTAGAAAAAAAGGCCTATAATATAAAATGGAACAAGAATGACCAATTCAACCCTCTACCACATGCATCAATTTACGACTCAATAATATGAACATTTACTTTCATTTTTCTTAAATCCCTCAGATTACATGTTTGGTATCCATTTTTCAGATTGTTTCCAAATATACATTACATGTGATAATATATATATATATATATATATATATATATATATATATATATATATATATATATGGAGAAAAAATACCCTTTACCCCTGCCTGCATGCGCCAGTGCTTACATCTGAGTTAGATATATATCTGCTTCAATTATTCGAAGAAGTTTCAAACACAATTCGTGTAGAAGGGTACTCGAAATCCTTCCTTAAAAAATTAAAACAGAAAGTAAAAAGGACAGCCATAAATTAATTATACCTTTTCATCCCGGACGGTACTTCTAAAGTAAAAGAAAAGCAATTGGCTCTATCATACATAACAATCAAAGGATTCCGAAACTTAAAAACGGATACATGACTACAAAGCGTGTTGATAAAAAATAAAAGAGTATCCGAACACCTAACTTTATTAGATTAAGTTAGCAGGTCTCTCAAACACTGGATAGTGAAAACAGCGACTCAGCTCTTTTAACTACCTGAAACAAAATGCTTTAGCGGGAAATATCTTTTTTCTACATCGTCCTGACAGCTATTAGTCGATTTGCAAAACAGAGAAAATTGTTTCCTAGGAGTACCATTCGAGCAGGCCCGTAGCCAGCCCCAAAATTTAGGGGGGCCGGTAGAAGTTAGGGGGGCCCGACCCAATCATATTATACTTCATCACCATATTATAGTTCATTTGCAAGCCTACCGTGAAATGTTATGGGGGCCAGCCAAAGTTTAGGGGGGCGGTCCCCTTGTCCCCCCCCCCCCCCCCCGTGGATACGGGCCTGCATTCGAGCACAACGTACCTGTCCTTTTTCCTTAATGGTTCCTTTCCGGTGGTACTTTAAATTACCGTTAGTAAATAAAGGCTTAAACGAAATTTTTGTATGAATTATTACGAAAAATTCAAATCTAAACTTTCGTTGTTGAAAAAGAAAGGAACACTACATACGATGTGCCTTGTGCTAGTACAGGAAATCAGAATGCCTTACTTTAGGGGATTCTGAGTAGGCTACATATATAATGAAGTCATAATTACATACTTCTTGCATAAGCGGTATTCCTGTTCATTCTACTTATTCCTCTACTTCAACTCTTTACATATTGCCATACAGCGGAAAGGAACTGAACACCCTAGGCCTGTTCTGACTTAATGGGATCAACTATCTAAGTTTAGTGGTGGGCTAGAATCTGCCTTTGGGAAGACTTGACATTCTAGGTGCATACAAGCTGTTCGGCTGACAATATCAATACTAGCCCTATTTTCTATCCAGAGCTTTCCACTTTCACTTTAACTGGAGATGACGTATTCCTAACTTCGCTTGACATGTTTGCTTAAAAAAAAAAAAAAAAAAAAAAAAAAAAAACTTGCTTAAGATTGCTGATAGTTTTGATATCGAATACCCTTGCGTACACAGACATATTATGATTATAGCCTTGATTAAAAGTATCGTTTTTGTGTATTAAATTACGACCTTTTATGCAAGGGCGGGGTGAAAAGTTCTCATCCTGGCCCAGAAATGGCACTCCAATCTGCAAAATTTTATTGTTCTTGCCAGGGGGCGCTTTTCAGTTGTTCGTATAACAAGTGTCAACTTGTTCTCTCAAGTAGTTTGAGTGGACGCATTGTTGCAGTTAAACGTTTTGCGTGTTAGTTGTGAAAATGGATAAACTTGAATATCATGCGGTAATCAAATTTTTAGTTTTGGATGGATTAATCCCTACGGAAATTGATCCGATGTTCACAAAAGTTTACGACAACTCTGCTCCTTTCATGTCAACCGTTAAAAGGTGGGCAGCTGAATTTAAACGTGGTCGCACATCCCTCGAAGATGATCCACGTGGAGGAAGGCCGAAAACTGCAACCACACCGTAAACAATCGAAAAAGTGCATGATATCATGTTGGACAACAGACGAGAGAAGGTAAGTGAGATAGCTGAGAGTGTGGGGATATCAGAGGAATGGGTACGAAACATCTTGCACAAAGAACTAGGGATACGAAGGCTCTGCGCAAGATGGGTGCCGCATTAGCTGACTGCCGACCAAAAGGAAACGCCAAAACGATTTTCACAGCAATCTTTGGACTGATTCAAAAGGGATCCAACCGATTTTGTGCAGCGCTTTGTGACAATGGATGAGACATGGGTTCACCACTACACGCCAGAAATGAAACAGCAGTCCAAGCAGTGGGTGGAAGCCGGTGGTGCAGCGCCGAAGAAAACGAAGACGATCGTATCGGCCAGAGAGGTCATGACCAGTGTGTTTTGGGATGCGAAAGAGATCATGTTAATTGATTACCTTGCAAAAGGGAGAACAATTACAAGCGAATATTACTTCAACCTTGTTGATCAGCTGGATGACAAAATTCGCGAGAAGAGGCCTGGCTTGAAGAAGAAAATCATCTTTCACTAGGACAACGCACCTGCGCACAAGGGTGCGTTGGCGATGGGAAAACTGCGGGATTTGGAATACGATTTGCTCGTCCATTCCCCATATTCTCCTGATTTGGTACCATCGGAGTTCTATCTGTTCCCAAACGTGAAGAAATTTCTTTCTGGGAAGCGCTTCACATCGAATGAAGAAGTTGAGAGGGTCGTGGATGACAATTTTCACAACCTTCCAGACTCACTTCCGGGAAGGAATACTGATGCTGGAGAAACGCTGGACCAAGTGTATTGAAGTTAAGGGAGATTATGTCGAAAAATAAAATCATTTTTGAACTGAAATTCGCAGTCTTTCATTGTCAGGCCGAGAACTTTTCACTCTGCCCTCGTAACTCCTTTCCCTTGTGGGCACCATTATCTACTCCTATGTCCATCATTTGCCTTACTCGCTGGTACAGTGAGCAGCGCGAAGTGTTACCCACGAGACGAGACAGACCTCGTCCGATGGAAAGTATTATACTTTCCGAGACGAAACAGCACTTTCATGTCATTTTTTGAGACGAGACAACTCCAAATCTCGTCTCATGAACAACTACTAGTGTGTGCAGCTTTTAGTACACGTGGCCTCCGTTCCCCCCTCTAATGAATTCCCTCTGGAAATTCATTACAGTTGCTCGGATTCCAGCCACATTTTCCGGAAAAACAGAAAACAGAAAATATTTTTTCCGAAAACCGGAAAATTGGAAACGGAAGTTTTTCTGGAAAACGGAAAATTTACGGGAAAAAGGGAAGATGGAAAATTTTCCGGTAAAGCGGAAGATGGAAATTTTCCAAAAAAAAAAAAAAAAAAAAAAAAAAAAAAGAAAGAAAGAAAGAAAGATTTAAAATTTTCCGGAAAAACTGAAACGGAACGGAAAATAAAAAAATATGATTTCTGAAAACCGGAGAAATGTTCAGGAAATGCCTTCTCTAGATTCCACCTTAAACTGTAGGTCACATATACTGTACCATCGTGCTGAAAAGTAACATTTAATTTCAACCAAAAATAACATGAATCTATCCGTCGTTCAATATCGGCTTCCTGGATCTCCACAGATCAGGCAGAAGTATATTTTTGCTTTCTTCCCTTACACCACCCCAATACAATTTTTCAGTTAAACTTAAAACAATGGCTTTCAACTTCCTTCGTAATTTAAACTTTGTTCATTATATTATTATGCTGTAGCTTGCTTTCTAGAACATTAAAATCAAACCTAAAAGCTACAATTTATTACCTTTTTGTAAAGCTATGTTTGTTTTGTACTTTACGAGATAACAGTTAACTATATCTTGTCCCAACATCTGGACTACATTCCCTGGTTGTTCCTGCGACACTATTTTTACTGTTGTTAGAAGGGTTGGGTTGAGTTTTGTACGGCCACTTCCGCTCTTATAGTGGCGTCGGTGATCTATAGCCACGCAAGTAATTAAAGCTAATAGAGGGTCTTTCTCAGATGTTGTAGCAGGACGCTAAAGCTGTTAATTTAGTATGAATCTTTTCTGACACAACACAAATGGTGTGCGCGTGTTGATGGTATATATATTCTGTCTGACTTCCCTATCTTCTTCCTCTGTTTCTGTGCAAATGCATATGTATGTTATATAAAAAGAAAAAATGTAATAATAATAATAATTCTTTTAGCGTGTCCACAACATTAAAATTATCATTTGCGTCAGGTAAATGCATTCCAGCAAGGCTTTAAAACGTATACTCCAGCTGAATACATAAGCAACACAATTCCAACATTCCACGTTCCCCGAAGCTTTTCGCAAAGGCAAGTCATATTTTGTTCATTAAAAAAAGAAAAAAAAGTTAGTTTCCAGAATAGATGAAAAATCTCGTTATTCCACGGAATTTCTCATTGTTGCTGAGTTGTGTTGAGAACGGCATATACTGTACATCACTCCGGCCGTAGGGTTACTGTATTTTTATATTTAAGAAACGAGAATTTTGAATACATGATTTTTATAACAGGAACCCACATTATGAAATTGAATGTCAACTAAAAGGCAGGGAACTCGTGTTATTCAGTTCAAAATCTTCTGTCGTTGCGAATTCTGTCGAGGAATTTGAAGCTTAAAATATATAAAAATGATATTCATAGTTGCGAAGGGAAGAACGCAGACTGAAAATATTTGAGAATAAAATCCTGATACGAATATTCGGACCTTAAAGGGACGGGAATGGGGGGAATGGCCGAAACTTATCTGTTATATGACATAAACGGCTGCACTGTTGTGGAAATCTAATTCAGTATAGTTTTGGAATTAACGGAGAAACCACAATTTTAATTAATTTTGATTGAATAGTATCTGATGTTTGAAACAATTATATAATTTAAATTTCCACAATTTTTTTTTTAATATTTTGATTTAAAAAGAACAGCATACAAAATGAATAAATTTGTATTTTTTCTTTTTATATATGGAATATTAACGAAGTAAATGGACTTTGAAAAGTCTTTCAAGATCCGCCCACTATAAACGACTTCGCGCTGTTTCTGTGGAAATGACATAATTAGTGCCCAAGAATCTATCCGAAGTCTAAGGAGGCTAGAAGGTTATCTGTATATAGAGTAAATAAAGGAAATTTGATTTTTAAAAACTGACTACACGTTGTAAAACTGCCTGTATAATAATTTGCTTTCTATTGTCTACGTAAAAGTAAAACTACTCTTATCGCAAATATTTTAATTAGGCCTATCGCAGCATGACTGAATTGGGTGAGTTCGAAAGATTTAGGATTTAGATTTCTGTGATTTCAACAGAGGCTAAGGGCATTTAGCCCGTCACGTCGTGAGGGATGACGTCCCTCGGCTAGGACATTATCCGGGGAAACGGAAGGAAGAAAGGACTGGGAAAGGAAGGAAGCGGCCTGGGACCTTAAGTTAGGCACCACCCCGGCATTTGCCTGGTGTGAATGAGGAAAACCCAGGAAAACCTCTTTCAGGGTGGCTGGCCTCAAAAAGCGTGTTACACTTTTTTGACCGAGTGCCCCCACCGGGAATCGAACCCGGGACCACTCGCGCCGTGAATTCGAATAGTGATAAGCGCAAGAGCCTTGGTCTTGCAGTTTGTGCAAGAGACTTGCATGCAAGACCAAGACTAAGAACGAGGGGTGCAAGAACAAGACCAAGACCAAGACCAAAGTCTTGCACAAGTACCAGTATAGTAGTAGAACGTTCACTTCTTTTGCATAGGGTCCCTGGTTCGATCCCAGCTTGCGCCATGAGCTTTTTGGTGGACGAACATCGTGTGTGTGGGTTTTCGTCCTCCTACTTTCTTCATTCCACCATTTCATTCATTTCTCATCATGAGCTCCTCCGTGGCTAAGCGGTTAGCGTACGCGCCTTTGGCGTGGGAGTCTCGGGTTCGATTCCCGGCGGGAGCTCATGTGGTTCGGATTCCACGTTAATCAGTAGGTCCACGTCCCATATAGCCTCGCTGCTGAACGGGACGTTAAACTCAAAATCAACTCAACTCAACTCATTTCTCATCATCACCGTCTCCTTTAGCTCGGTGCATAATCCTGTGACAAACTAGGCACTTCATTTCATTTCAAAGCATACTAGTGGTGTTCTTCTTTCAAAATTAAAGAGAAATGTAGTATTGAACGTCAGTAATTCCGTACAGCATAGCTGCCGACTACATGGGTATGGTTTTGGCTCCGAGCTCAAGCATCCGTTGGAAATTTTTAACGTGTGCTCATAAAATTAATATCGAAATAACATTTTCATGACGTTGACAAAAACTTTGTGAAGTTTGATTTCATGGGCGAATGCTTATACATTGAATATTGTTTATCAATATAACTTTTAGCCTCCTCAGGTATGCGGCACATTGAGGATTGAGCGATATAATATTCTACAACAATAAATAATCCATATTCACAAGTGAGAATGATTTTGTTCAGTTTTTTTCAAATAACTTGGAGTTTGATGCCGTTATTTTGTATTTCTAATATAGGTCAAAAGTATTTATATAAATTGAGTTTACACAAAAGATATAGACAGTTGAGTCGTTTTCAGGTCTCACTCAAATTATTCTAAAGTATTAAGAGGTTTGATTATGATCATTATTATTTTAATTTTCTCTCTTTTTTGGCCAGTATTGTTAAACATATCATCATCATCATCATAGCTATTCTACCATTATTGGCAGGTCATTTGCTGCAACTGAGAAGCTTCGATGTTCAGTGGTCCTCTGCTTGTCTCTTCGTCTTGACGTAGCAATTTTCTATTTTAACACCTTCCTTCAACTACAGTCTCCTTCGCCCCTCCCTCTCTTTCCTTCCGTCATACCCTCTAGCACATCCCTCATGATACAGTTTCTTCTTAGCCAATGTCCTAACCAGTTTCTCTTCCTTTTCTTACTAATATCTAAAATTCTTCTTTTCTTCTCTGCTGCTACTATTCCTAACACTTTGTCATTCGTTTTCTGTTCAACTTGGCTAATTCTATCCTTTTGTCTCCATGCCCACGTTTCGAAAGCCTCCATTTGTTTTTTATCACTTTCGCGTAATGTCCACGTTTCTGCCCCATATAGTACACTGCATATTGGAATCAGTGAAACAAAATCTCAATATTTAATTGGAAATTTGTTCAACACAAAGATTAGCTAATCGTGGTTGAAAAGGAAAAAATGTGAAGTCTTTAGAATGTAGGATAAAAATAATTTTGCAATTTATTTCAAGCGTCTCGATTTTGTTTAATACGTCTCAGGGGTAACCTCCCCAGTTTGGGAGCCAGTGGAGTATTGGATCTGTTAGTATATATATATATATATATATATATATATATATATATATATATATATATATATATATATATATATATATATATATATATATAATAAAGATTACGAAACGAGAAAATATAGAAAGATTTATCTTATAAGTAGTGAAGCGTGGGCACCCATTGAAACAATATAAAGGTCATTGCCTATGTTGTACACTATCATCGTACTTACACAAGTAAACATTTAGAAACATACATTGCATTTCCGTTACGATTGACGCGTTGTTGAATTTATCCCTTATATCCAGAGTAAAATTTACCTATGAAAAGTATAAGATTTCTTAAAAGCAAGACTTGCAAGACTCTTGCAAGCAAGACCAAGACTATGTGTGCAAGACCAAGACCAAGACCACCCGGGTCTTGGTCTTGATCTTGCATTTGCTCATCACTAATTCGAAAGAGCAGTCCTCTATATAGAGCGAGTATACTATGTTCTCGTCCTACTTTAACGATTATAGAGACAGTCTTAATTGTGTTACTATGCCAGTTATTGAACTTTTTCACTGTATGCAATATGTAATTATTCCAAATACAGTTGTAAATGTGCTGAATGGAATTTTAATACAAACGATTTGTTAACAAGCTATCTTTACCACAGCTAATTTATATTGGCTTTCACTTTGCTCTTATTTCTTGAAATGGAATGTAAATCATAAAAAAAAAAAAAAACAATTATATACTAATATGTATCATTTTGTACTATGAATAAAGTGTGCAAAACAAATACACTATTTGACTTTCACATCATGCACACAGTGGCGGATTTAGAAGGTAAAAACTGTGGGGCAGCCAGACCCCAGACTATGATAGGTATATCATGGGTTTACTATAAACTTTCGAAAATATACAAATAGCAGTTTCAATTATTTTTGTCACTCAAAGAACTGGGGGACCTATACTCCCGGCCCCAGGCTAGATTCGCCACTGCATGGACATCTTTTAAGTTTGAAATATAGGCCTATGTAAATTTTATATCCTAAATTCTCGTGAAATCGACCTAATTCATAAATCAAACAAAAATAGGTTTGTCTTTAAACATCTATTACTACATTCGAGATCCGAAAAAATAGATGAAATATTTTATTTTTATGTCATACGGTTATGCTGTGCAAACTATAAGAGACGGTAATGCTGAGAATGATTGAAATGGTGGAATAATGGAAGCCAGACAAAACGAAAGAACCCCGAAAAATCCATGTACACGGTGTTGGTACATTACAACAACGCTCACTTAGATGAACTGGGATCACACCAGTGACAGCACACATCAGAGGTTAGTGCTCTACCATTGAGCCATCGCGGCCCCCTATAGAAATTCTTAAGTAAATAAGATCAAGTAACAACTAATAACATGCATTCAAGGTTGTCTTTGAACAAATTCTTCACATAGATAACTAGTTTACTTACCTCTCCGTGAAAAAAAAGTCTCCCATTGAAAATCGAACCCGGGACCATCTGTACCGTATCTATATCAAAAACCTATTTGACTATATCTGTTATCACTTTCAGTTTGAATAAATGGCAACGGGAGGAGATGGAACCTATTCTTCTGACGCTGAATCGATTAAAAATAAATAAATAAACAAAAACTCTTTTTGGTATCTCTTGCCATATTTGCTCTGATACAGACGAATATAGCTGTTCCAGAACACTTCCCATCAAGGGCGCACCCACAGGAAATAAACCGGATCCGGACAACCCCCCCCCCCCCAAAAAAAAAACTTCCTAACACAACGTACATTTTTGTGCAGTTTCTCAATAAAAGTATACTTGTTTAACAGGGAAATGATTGCATGTAACATGAAAATTTAATCTTACACTTCATCTGTACTCTTTCTCTTATAAAAATAATGTAGTTATATAATCTTTTCTTTTCTGAAAATATAGGAGAAAGTATTTTACAATGACGGATTGTTTTCTCGGGTGCAGAAATATTCCAGTTTAATACTATATAGACGTAATCGCTTGTGGTGTTGGGTCCCTCAAAGCCTGAGTCCCTCCCAACAAAAATTTCTGGGTGCGCGCCTGAGGGGGAGGTGACAATGCAAAGCATAGTTTGGAAGTCTAAAACTACAAGTTCCTCAAGAAATATTTCTATCTACGCTAGTAATGAGTCTACTGTTACCTTGCATGCATTTAAGGCATCATTTCTGAAGTTATTCACAGTAGGAAGTGTATACGTAAACCTTTTCTTCTATTTTTAATCTTAATACTTGAATTAACAACGATAATCTAGGAGCTCTAAAAGTTTATTTTCTATTATTTTTTAAAAAATATTTCCCTGTGGCAGTTCCCTTTTAACAAGCTATATATTCCTTTCCTCCCCCTTTTTTTAAATCTCTTTTTTAATATCTATTGATGCTCAGATGACTACGTTTATTTGAGTAAGTTTTCATGGTTTCATTTCATATATGACTCTCTTCAGTTGGCAAATGGATTATTGAACCTTTTCAAAATCCTTTTGCGGAAAAAAAAAAACAAACAAATCAAAAGCTTTTGACATTTCAGTTTTATCTAATAATTTCATTAATTAAAGGGCTACAAAGGGTTCAACTAAATCTATAATCTGCAGAGAGACAAAACAAAAATATAGGGACTGATGGTGTAGATAGGGACTTCTTTTTATTATGTCATTTACGTGTGCGCTGTTGTATGATATATTTCTCTTAGATAACTCACAAATTATTCTATGGCCACCGGCAATGAACAAGTAAATAAGTAAAAGTAATAATAGTACAAAAGTTCATGGTTTCTAAACGCGATTGGACTTTTACCTTGTTTCTTTACGTTGGTAAACTTGATTTTAGCAGAATGTAGGAACGTAAGATGATTCAAGATTGATTCTTGAGAGGTGTTTTTTTTACTTCGTTGCTTTGTAGTTGGTTCAGATGAATTGGTGTAACTTTCGACTTAGTCGACTGTGCAAACAGAGCTTAAATTAATTACCTAGTGATCGAACGCAAGTAATCGACTGTCAACTAAATTGAAAGAGGTTCTATTTTCTGGGGTCGATTCGAGCTTATCGACCAATGCAGTCGGGTAGATCAGTGGTTCTCAACATTTTCAAACTTAGCTTTTTTTTTTTTTTTTTTTTTAGGTGAATGCGATTGTTTTGGGCGCCACCCGTCATCTTAATTCTTGTATTATTTTTGTTATGCAGTTAATAAAGACTGAATGTGGGCAAGCTTCGGCAATGACTATCTTATAGATGGCTCCTTGCTATTCCTACAGTTTTTCTTTATGGAAATCTATAAGGAAAACGGAAGTAGTAGTAAATTTCTACTATGATCCGGTATTCCAATACATCTACCCAATACATGTATTCACAAGTCCGATCCTAAGACTTGGACGAAGCAGTCTAAGAACCAGAAAAGGCTTCAATTAATTAAAATCAGTCCTTTCCTTAACTTTTCAAGATTTTCCAAATAAAAGATATTATGTCCATACAAAACCATGTTTATTGGACTCGTTTTTGAAAATAAACAGTGTTGTTCATATAAGAATACGAAAATTCATGGTCTTGTTGGCATTTTGTTGTTCAACCTAATCTTGATGTTCCTCAAGCCACGCCACAACAACTCTAATTTTGTGAATGGTTGCATTATCATTCTGAAATGACATCATTGCTTGGAAATATGTGGACATAGGTTGCACATGGTGCTCTAAAACATCGAGATAATCCTGAGCAATGACGCGATCAGTAAGTCACCACAGCATCTACTATATGGTGGCCCACAGCATCACAGAAATAGCGCGATGTTTCATGGTTGGGCGGAGGTACTGCAGATCATATGGTTCTGTGGACGTCCACCATACACAAACATGATCCGTAGTTTGAAATAAGGTGAGCAATGACTCATCCCATCATATTACAGGTTTCCAGTGATCAGCGGTCCATATTCCATGTTCGAGGCACCGTTGGTATAGTGCTTAAGCGTTGTGGTCTCTTATCATTGGTTTCGCCCGTGCAATATGACTCCGTATGTCCATGAAATAAATCTCATATTAATCATTGCTGACTGTGATTGTCGACAAAGGTTGTGGGAGGTGCTGCTTGAGTTCCTCAGTCACTTGCACTGCGATCACACCACAGTTCTGAATGACAATACCATTTTGATGCTTCGGTGAGCCCTGTTGTCACTGATGATTTTCTTCCGACCACTGTGCTCTCTTCGCTTGTGTTTTGCGCTAAATTTTGTAGACCATTATCACTTTGGACACTGTCCTTCACGACACTGTCCACAGAAAACATTTGACACTCTCATCACGCTCGGACTACATCAGTGCCGTGGCGTAGAAGATCAGCGCCTGGGGCGAGAGTATACCACGGCGCCCCCGGGCTTATGAGTGAGGTCGACAGACCAGCCGCGAAGCACCACTATGGTTGGCGCGAAGCGTAAGAAAATATTCAAAAATAAACCCTGCTTTTTCTTGATTTTAGCACTTTTCATTACTTTTTTCCTTCCATTTTATATATATGTGCACATGCATTTTCCTAACATGAGTAACATTATAAGACTAGGACCACTTCCTAAAGCAGGAAGAGGATTTAAGTGCATACTGTTCACCGCACACTTTTGTTGTACTGACCCCTAACACACCTCGGTATTCCGGCTTGAATTGAAAATACACTAATAGACTGGCGCTATGGTCGCCGTTTGATCATGGCCAACTTCACATTTGAAGTGACTCCAACTTCAGATGATTACATTAAATTGATAAGAATCTGTACATAAGCGTTCGAATCACTGAAATAAAATGAAATCAAGATTTATGACATAGCTTACTGCTGCAAAAACTTCACTCTTCATTTTTGAAATTATCAGTCGATTCTATTCGCCCAGAAAAGAGATTAAGTCGACTGAGAGAGTTTAAGTCGACGAACAGTGGTGATTGAATTATGTAAGTGAAAAAATTCAACGACCGAGTTGGGTCCGGTCGATTCGATTTAGCAGCAACTGTAGAAATCAATTAGCCATACTACCAGGTCGGATAAGTGAAATTAAACTGTATTTACCACAGGCCTTTCTACTATAATCTGTTATGCTCAACATGATAACCACAAGCATTATCTGCAGGCTACAGTGCAACTTTTATTAAATTAAATGATCCACAACAAACTTAGTGATTTGAATCTCGAAGATCTTATAACATGTTTCTTCAAGCCTTTCAGTTGCATTGACATCTTTGTCCAAGTCCTTTTTTCTGTAGCCAAAGCTGGAAACGAAAATCTTGTAGGTGCTTTCTCACTATCTCTTACAGTTTTTCTTCATGGAAATGCATAGTGAAAACGGAAGTAGTAGTAAATTTGTACCACAGTCCGGTTTTATTAGACATGCTGTTGTGTATATATATATATATATATATATATATATATATATATATATATATATATATATATATATATATATATATATATATATATATATTTCCTTGAGACGCTTGATTGATTCCACAAAAACATCTTTACGCTTCTATTAGTGTTTTTCTTCGTTGACGATCAACTTTGAAACCGAAAATTAATTTCTGCCACTTCCGATTTGATTAGAGAATTAACAGACGAGTTGAAACCTATTCTTGGGACGCTGAATCGATTTCAAAAGAATCGTTTCTCGATATCTCTTACCACCGTTTTTGCTCTGATACCTGTTGACAGACAGACTTCACATAGCCGTTCTACTTACGCATAGCAGAGTTTGTAACAGAGATGTTCACCCTCGCGAGGGTGGCCCTCTCGAGGGCATCCTCACCCTCATGTTCCCTCGCCCACAGTAACGCGAGGGCGAGGACAAGTTTTGGCCGCGAGGGCGAGGGTGCGCGAGGGCGAGGACAAGCTTCGACGGCGAGGGCGAGGGTGCGCGAGGGCGAGGACAAGTTTCGACAGCGAGGGTGTGGGCGCGCGAGGGCGATGGACAATTCCATTCGCGAGGGCGAGAGTGAACGAGGGCGAGGGTGAGTGAGGTCGAAGTAAAATGAACATCTATGCACCTGATAGAGAGTACAATCTGTGATGCCAAAGGAGGGAGTAAATGGGATAGAGTCCCCATGGTGGCTATATCTGTCTCCCAGATATATTGTGATGTAGGTCAAGTTATATAAAACTACCCTCTTCGGTATACGAAAAAAATAGCTGCCCTCATTTTATCTGCCTTTCCGTTTGCTCCCCAAAGAAATTAGTGCTTGCGTCGTCACTGGTACAATTGAAAGATTTCACCTCCTTATGGGGAAAAGCAGTAATATCCATGAAAAATGTTCTCGATTTCCAACCACTAACGATTTCTTCTAGAAAACTTGCGTTTTATGAAAAAATAATAAATGTTGATTTAGCGTAAATTTCTTCCTCTAATATTAATTTTCCATTTTCAGCATTAACTATTAATTCGCGGCAGAACTTAATTAATGGTAATTCGAGTCGCAATCCAACTCAAGATTTAAATTAAAGGGAACTGACTGTGATAAATAGTAGCATCTTTTCGTGCAGAAAGATTTTTCTTTTAAGTATGAAAGAGAACAGATACCATTGAACGAAAATTTTTGAATTGAAAGCATATAGCGAAACGAGGTAAACTTATAAAAAGGTGCATCCATGTGCAGAACTTCTGCAGGAAATAAAATAACATAAAAGGAACAAATCAGTGCACTAAACTTTCTTGCTCTCATTTCTTAAATTGAATTATATTATGCTGTAGTTATTACGGAAACATTTACTTATAAAATATGATCAACATTATAATAGACATTTTCTTAAAACTTTGTATTGAAAAAACTCATTCCATGAGCAAATTAAAATAAAAAAATCACTTATAGCATATTATGGTTTCGTTAATAAGATATGAACATAATTGCCTGTTATTTTTTGAGAAAATCGTCCGAAAAATCTCACCCTCAAGAGTAAACTGCCCTTTGTAAGTTTTTAATGAAAAATGATTTATAATGTTCATGAAATACGAAGAAAATTCCCTGACTCATTTCATTAATAACACTACAATACAGGATAAATAATTTCTTATGAAAAAAAAAAAAAAAAAAACGCAAGAGATATTACTTTTGGGAGCAAGTTACTTTCAGACATTTTTTTCTTTTTCAAAAACAATTCAGGCGATTTTGTTTATATTTCACTAGCGTCAATTACCTGCTTCGCTGGGTTAAAATAGGAAAAATTTAGTAATATATTCCGTTAGTCAGTCACTTTTTATTTGTATTGAAGCACTCTCTGATATCGGTCATTTTCGATCATTTTTTTTATATGTTCCCCTTCCACTTCCTTAAGTTCTGACTGTCAAAGTGAATAGATAAAAGCCATCCCAGGCCCGAATCTTATCTGTGTTGAAAATTTGATCGAGATCGGCTGGATAGTTCAAGAGTTATTAAATCACAAACTTATTCTCTTATCATTTTTATTTATATAGATTAGTAGTTAATGTTTTGGTAATCACTTCCGTGAAAGTATCAACAAGCAGTAGTTTTTTTTTTTTTTTTTTTTTTTTTTTTTAACTAGTGTTTCAAATGCAAGTCATGCGACTTTGTTGATCTTTATAAATAGTTGATGAGTTTGATGCAATAAGGGCGTAATTCTGAAACATGCATTTGGAGAAAAACGATGGTGAAAATTTAAGTAGTATTTTTTTTCTTACATAAAAGAATGTAATATGCAACATTTAATTCCGATATTGAATTGAAATGTTACCAGAAGGCTAAACAAGCATGGCAAACGCCAGAAATACGTTTGATGCAAAAAGGGCGTAAACTCGCTTACGCCCTTATTACATTAAACTCCTCCTCAATTATTTCATTTTAACCATAATGTATTGTGTAAGTTTTCTTGTTTTTTTTTTTTTTTTGTTTTGTTTTGTTTTTTTAATACAAAGGTAATTCAGTTTTGAGAACAATTTTTCCGAAAATATCTCATAATTTTGTTTGTACGTTAAAAGAAAATATTTCATTAATAACTGCAGCATAACATGATTCAGTTTAAGGAATTGGAGTGACAAAGTTAAGTGCAGTAGTCCATATCTTTTATTCGGTATGTAGAGTCATGAAACATGTAAATCTGTTGAAATCTTGAATTCGATTTTTTTTTTTTTTTAACGATCACTGTACCCTCTTCCATCGTTACTCGAAAGTAAAAATAAATGAAATCTCTTAAGGAACTCATGATGTGAAACTCAGAATCTTCATAATACAGGCATATAATACACTCTTGCACATTCGTAAAAGATCTGTGAAAATGTTCTCCTAGTACATCTGTTGGAAGTTCAACCACAAATCTTGAAAGAACGTCCTGATTTTTTTCTTTTCATTGGATGTTCACAACAAATCCTTCTGCAGGTGAAGAATCAGAAGCTATTATTGAACAAGAGATTTGACTCCTGCTTAAGGCGCGTTCCTGTTTTGTGTTTTTGAAGTTGTAACTTAATACTTAGAAAGATGCATCATTTAGTCTTTACTGTTGAAACCGTATTGTTATAAGTTTTCCCCCATTTTCTTTTTATCATACATATATACGTACTATGGAAGCATGTTAGGTAAAAGATATAACACATCTTATTTTGATCAAAGAAAAAGACAAGCATACTTCGTGGAGAGAACAACAACAGAACAGTTTCTATGTCTTACCAGCAGTTTGACAACCTGAGTTCGATCTCCCTCTGGACCTATTCTCATATTACAGCACGCTTCAATTGCAAAAACTTCCCAGAAGTTATAAAATGAAAATGCTCTACTGAATTTTAACGACTTCTTCACAGATGACAAGATACGTATATCAATTTCAAAGAAATTGCCTTCAAGTCTTGTCAGACTATGCTTAAATAGCCGAAATTTGGTCTCGGAGAGCAGTGTAAATCAGTGATAGAGCGTTTAACACTTGCATTAAGGTTTACCAGTGATGTCATCTATGGCGCACAGTATCGTGTCTGTTCTGTAGGTTTCCCAACACTTTTCCGTTTCGCCTTAGTGTCTATTGCATCAGTGCTTTCGTCATATTTTGCTTATGCTTTTCCTTGTGCACGAACATCGGAGCTATTTCATATAAAAAATTTCCCAACTACACTAGTAGCAATGCTTCGAAATTGGAGATCTACGTTCGATTTCCTGTGGTAACTCATGTTGTTCGGCTGTAGATATACGTCCCATATAGCCGTGGTGCTGAAAGGGACAAACCAACCAGGTAGTAGAGAAGTATATGTTCTGGGAGTCACAACTGTGGTTTCCAACTTGAAGAGCCGTCTCTACTGCCCTGGACCAGTGGTGCAACCTGAAACATAAAATCCCATCTCGAGAGGCAGAAATTCCATTTTACTCTTGAATTTCCCACGCTATATTAAATATTATAAATATATATAGACCCTATATGAAAAAGGAAATTATCGTATGCTACAAAAATTTCTTTCAATATATAAGTGAACTTTGATCTACGTTTATCAAATTTCAATAAATAACGCTTTTCCTTAATTGAAAGAAATAGCTGAAAATTTTGGTGACAACAAGTAAATTTTGCCATTAGGATTTAGTACTTAATAATTTCTTTGTATCATCATGTTGTAATGAACGGAAGGATACCAAAACAATTTTATTCTCTAATCGTTTTGTGTAGAACGTATTTTGAAGATGGTTGTTTCTCATTTTGCATATTACTTTTTTCCCGTTAACTGTATTCTTTGTATGAAAAAAACAAAATACCAGAGCACAAGTTAAGTTTCTTGGAGGTTTTAGAGAATCTGAAGTTACTTCTGCATCAGCGTGCGTATTCTAGTAACAAAATTTGACAATTAACACTGATTGCAAGATTATTGAGGAGTCACTGGTCTATTTTCCACCCACAGAGAATTTTGTTACTGTCGATGAAGAAGCCCATACTTACAGCCAATTGCGACGAAAATTCTCTTTCATCTCTTTCCGAGAAATTGTCAAAAAATCTCACAAAATGGGATTTTCCCACCGGTTGACATCACTACCCTGAACAAAAGTCCCATTATCAGTGGAGTGTACCTGGGAACTAGATTTCCTTCACTTATTCATTGGTTACTCATTTACAAGAGGAAATATGAAAGTGCGACTTAATTTCTTTATGTTCAGCGTTCTAGACTTCGGAAAAATATGTAGATCATTTTAATATATTTCCCACACTAACACTGTACAACACTATGTAAGATAGGTGGTGTTAATTGATGAATACATAATGCTATTTGTAATACCCTAACAGATATAATGCCATTTTTAACTCCAAAGATGAAACAAATTCATCTGCTTATTTCTTGAAAATATCACCTGATTATCCATTACAGGCATTCTGGGTAGAATTAACACGACTTCTGTCCAAATTCTTCACAGTTATTGAATTGTTCTTCCCATCTTTGTATAGTATGCTATTGTGCTGCCAAAATGTCTTGAGCCATGGCAAAAATGCGAACTAAAGCTCATACCCTTACACACCCACGCGTTGAGCCAATAAGGGTTGAGCTGTTGCTAAGCGAGAGAAAGCGAGTGGAATTCCTTCAGCCGATATCATCGCTTGCAACGGAAGACTAGGGATCAAGTCAATGTAACATTAGTTTAGTTCGGCACTCGTCTTGTCTCTTGTAACGTTGAAGTACGGTTGGAACTTACGCTGCAGTACACTGCTACCGTGCCTCAATCACAGAAGCAAGCTTTTAACAGAAACAAAATCACAAAACGTTTCTCGGTATACATATTGAATATACCACTTAAAGCTTTGCATATAGAAAAAATTACAACTAAACTAATACCTCTCATTGTGAGTTATTATATATATTTATGATGCCCTAGGAAGATGATGGTGTTGGTTAACACTGGTAGACAAATTGAGTCGCTTTAACGCTTTTTTTTCTGTGTATTGCTTATCTTCTAATGGTAACACACACATACTAACAATGACACATATACTATTTGTACTAACATATCGGAAATGACATTGTTGTACAATATTTTACTTGTATCTAAGATACAAAAAAAAAAAAAGACTGTGTTATTGCGTTTGAAATATATATTTCAAGCAATTATAAAGAAGTACTCTATGTTATTGCGTTATTAAGTGTAAATTCCAAATCTGTTGATAAACAACGTTGTCGAGAAATTTTTGGGGATTATTGTGTCAGATACTAGAGAAAGCTTAAGAGGAACAGCGACAATCTTTCTTCCAAATAACTTCGTTTTTTGAAAGTAATAACTTCATTTTCAACGTAATAACTTCATACTGTCGCTTACTTCCTTTCCGTATGAAATTCCTTGAAGTTTGAAGACCAAGAAGAAAAATGAAAATGTCTGCAGAATTGCCCGTCAACCCGTTTTACCCAATTTTCAATACGTCAGCAGCTTGTGACAGGTACGAGGCAGAGTGGAGAAGAAGGTTGAATTGGTCCATCTTGAGCATCTCAGCCACACTTGATGCCACCGCCACGGAAAGGGGAGGGGGGCAGAGGGAGGTTTGACATTCCATCCAAGAACGCAGCTAAAATACGTCAGTTGTAATATTTTAAAAGGATACAGAGAGAAACGTCATATGCAGAATGAAGCTTATCCCTTGGGACTATTCAAAACTGATGCTAAATATTGATTTTTCTCTTCGTCCACTTGCCCTTTCTAAAAATCCTCACTTGTACGTAATTTAAGCACAATCGATAACCTTCAAGAAAAGTGCTTGGGTAATGTTCATGGTTTGTGCTGACGAATATATACTATATTTTTGTAACTATAGTTTTGTAAGAATGGAGGGCTCGTTGAATTTTACGACTGTATTGACCACCAATAGCAGAATCCAACCTTTTTTCCCCTCATCAACTTTTTATAGACATGGGATACCTTCACCTCTGGCCACCTTACTTTAATTTACGGTTTCACAAACAATTGTTTATTTCGATATATAATTTTAAAAATTTTAATGTCTAGCTAAGATATCTATATCTATCTATCTATCTATCTATATATATATATATATATATATATCTATATATCTATATCTATATATATCTATATATATCTATATATATCTATCTATCTATCTATCTATCTATCTATCTATCTATCTATCTATCTATCTATCTATCTATCTATATATATATATATATATATATATATATATATATATATATATATATATATATATATAATATTACCGGTTTGTGTCTTTTCTTGCCAATCATATGGAGGACACTGATTTACGTGAAGTCAATGTTTTATGTTTGTTGACCTGAGTGTCGTTCTGTTTAATGCATTTGCGGGTTCATCAGATTAATATGCACTGTAGCAGTGGCATACCTGTAACTGCAAATTTACAAGTATTAAAATAAATTCAGTATTACTTTTAAAACCTTTAAAGTTGATTTTTTCCCCACTTTACTAACGATCAGTTCCTGTGTTGGAAGAATGCAAATACTCGTATAAGTAAGTTTAGTGCATTTTGTTCGGTTGTTTTAAGTAGTTACTGATCAGCGGTTAATTTTCTCCCCCATCCATTTGTTTCCTTTCAGCGGTCTGTTTGATTTGTTACCTAGTTTCTTATTTCCACCCAGGGGCGGATTCAGTGGGGGCGATCGGGGCGATTGCCCCCCCTACCAGTAGATTTTTTTTAAATTTTATATATAAATAAAATCCATCCAAAGTTTGGAGCTCTTAAAAGTAGCTCTAGGTAGCAGTATTACAACCCACCTCCCCCCACCAGAAGTCCGTCCTGGATCCGCCCCTGCTTTCACCCTGCTTCATGTAACTGTAAGTACCTAGACAGTATTCTTTATTTTTTATTGAAGCTTTGTGTTTTCTATGTGCACATATAGGAACATTTAACTTACTACATTGTGCTTTCAAGTGCTTAGTTTTTATACTTCTAAACTATGCTATGCATAAATGTTATAAGCATTATAGAACTGCTTTTTTTTTTCGCCCAATAGTCCGTCCGCCTCTCGACAGGTATTAGAGCAAAAACGGCAAGAAATACCGAGATGCGTTTTTTGCAATCAATTCAGCGTCACAGCGATAGGTCATTTCCTGTGCTTACTCTCTATTCAAACCGGAAGTTACTCAAAGTAGTAATTTCAATTTTCATCACCATAGAACGAAAGTGGTAACAGATAGCGAGAAACTGTTTTTTGTAAACAATTGAGCATCTCAACACTATATGTCATTACTTTTACTTTCGGTTTCAACACTGATTTCCGTACAGAAAAAACGGTAAATGCTATCGAGATGCAGTTTTTTTTTCAATCGATTCGTCGTCTCAAGTATCTATCTCTGCCGTTGAAGCTCTATTTATATCAGAAGTGGTTAAAATTAGCAATTTCCGGTTTCAACGTTTATCGCCGCATAACAAATACGGTAATCGATAGCGACAATCATTTTTTTTTTTTAACGCAAACGATTCAACGTCCCAAGAGAACATATCGTTTCTATCCACAAGACTCTACCGAAATCGAAAGTGGTTAAAATTTCCTGTTATTTCAGTTTCAACACTGATTCCCATAGAGCAAAAACCGGAAAAGACACCAAGAAACGGATTTTTCCAATCGATCCAGTGTCTTAAAAATAGGTTTTATATTCTCCCCTAGCCTTTTATTCAAACCGAAAGTGGTTGAAATAAATTATTTTTGGTTTCAACCTTTATTGCAATAGAGTAGAAACAATAAGAGATAATGAGTAATGGCTTTTTGATTTATTCAGCGTCCAAGGAACAAGCTCTATCTTTGATCTATTTACTCTATCGCAACCAGTACTTATAGATGCTCTACTTCACGTATTAAATTCACATAGTTTGAAAGTCTTGGTTTCACGTTGTGAAAGGATGCTCACTTTATTAGGATTTTTTTTAAGACTTTAAAACTATGCTAACATACATAAGTGTGGGAAGATCTTGTACTAGAAAGATTACTCGTTCGTCTATGTGTTCAGTGTGTACAGATATCAGAGGAAAAGCGGCAAGATACAACAACAACAACAACTGTTTCTTCATATGGATTTAAGGTCTCAACAGTCTTTACACATATACCTTGTTGAAACTGAAAGTAGTAGAGAAATTCAGTTTCTGGTTTCAATATTGCATTCATAACAAGAAACAAATATATTGATTCAACAGTATGTCTCCTATGTTCTTATTCTTCTAGTAGGGAATGTCAGAAATCTGTCACTTCCAGTCTTCATATAGATCCCTTTAGAGCAGCCTTTCCTAACCTGGGGTCCGCGGACCCCTAAGGATCCGCAAGACGATCGCAGGGGGTCCGCCAGCCAATCTGACAAAAGGCACACATCGAATTGATAAGTCAATTTGCGTGAGAAGTGATATTCGACCTACAAGAAGTTGCCTATATACTCCAACGTTTTTTTTTTTCTTGACAGAGCCAAAAAGCGTGTAGAGACTGATGTACAGTACGTGCTGTAAAATATCTTCAAACGAAAATTTTCTTTGACACAATAGATGACTCGAAAAGGAAAGAGAGAATAAGAAATTCTTGCTCGGCATTCTTTCATTTGTCAAAAACTTTTGACTAAGCTATTTTCTGAGGTCCAAACGTTTAATTGAGTACTGGATTTTTTTTTCATTTATGTATTTGCAAGATCTTAGTCAAGGTGTCCGATCCCCCAGGTTTGAAACCCAGGACCACCAGATTATGAAGTAGCATAATACCACTTTAATATGATTATGCCATTGCAAGGAAAAAACAAACAAACAAACAAACAAACAAACAAACAAAAAAAAACACTCATCCACACCCTGGTGAAGAAATATAAATACTAACCGTGTATATTGCAAGGGGTCTTTCATATGTATTATACTATGGCCCCTAAAGGGGGCCGCAGTGTGGAAAAGGTAGGGAAAGACTGCTTTAGAGAGAAGAAGAAAGGTAAGACATAACCATAACCAGTTTATTTATATAAATTCAACGACCCAAGATTAGGTTCAATCCATGTTGTAATACTTTTATTAAAACCGGAAATATTAATCTAACCATGTCCGGTTTCGGTATTTGATTCAAAAATGGTAAGAGAGAGATGAGACGAGACATTTCTCGAATCTCATTAACAACATTAGTTCACGCAAGTTCTAGATCATTTTTTTAAGTGCTACATGACTCACAATATAACAACTATACGTTGATAAAGTGTTTGTAGAAACGGAATGAAAAGCATCTGTCAACGTTTAAAGGATCAATGCAAGTCATTACACAATGTACTATTACAATATAACGTATAGAGTCCTCTCATGATGCGGAAGGATTCCGATAAATTGTAGATGAAATTAAGAAAAGAAGGCATAAATTTTGTACATACATTTACAAAATAAGACGAGAAAAAACTTTTTTTTTCGAAAATCGAGATGAGACTTGAAAAGCTTCTTCGAAAATCGAGACGATACGAGAATTCGACCAAAAAAAGAAAAAGAAAAAGAAAGAGAGATGAGATGAGGAATGCGTATTGACTTGTCTCGTTTCATCTGGTTGGTTGGTTTTTGAGTTTTACGTCCTACGCTTATGCCTGTTAGGCTAAAGGAGACGGTGATAATGAGAAATGAATAAAATGGTGGAATGAAGAAAGTGAGAGGAAACGGGAGAACCCCGAGAAAACCCATGCACACGGTGTTTGTCCACCACAAAGTTCACTTGGCGGGGGCTGGGATCAAACCCGGGACCCCAAGCACCAGAGGTGAATGCTCTACCACTGAGCCACCGCTGCCCTCTCGTTTCATCTCGTGAGCAACACTAGAGATATATACTTTCAATAATAATAATAATAATAATAATAATAATAATAATAATAATAATAATAATAATAATAATAATAATAATAATAATATATTTTTTCAGAGTTCCAAGAGCAGGTCCCATCCCCGTGTTTGTTCCTGTATTAAAACAAAGAGGGAAAAATTAATTACTTCCAGTTTCAATATTGGAAATCTACCATAGTTTCACAACATGAAGCGAAACTTACTTTTTGTAAGCTATTATTTAGTTAATTAGTTTTCTTGCTTCCATTGACGCTTAAAATAGTCACAACTCTCCAGTCACTAATCTCTTTTGTTTGCTGGATCAGAGACACAGGAAACTGCTTCACGATCACAACGAGCGATAGCTCATTGGTTCTCAGTCGATATGTCATTCAGTCACACAGTCCCCTAAGATGTGACTCGAAATTTTAATTTTAAAAATCATGAACTTAATAACAATTATTTAAAATCGAGACTGTACCAGTTAACACCTCCAGCAGTAGCAATTATGATCAGTGCTATATAGAATCATTATAAATCTAATTATTTTCACTATTATAATAGATATTATTATTATTTATAATATCAAACAAGTGTGTCGCAATGTTGTGGATGTTCATTAAATTGTGACGTCAGTCAAAAAGGTTGAGAACCACTAGTCTAGCTTGCTCTACGCTACATATTCTCCTGGTGGAGTATGTAGCACGAGGCTTCGCTTGTTCCGTTTCTTGCTTACACTATTCCTCGGCTTGGCTCAGCTATCCTCTACTCAATCTACGACTGGGCTAAGATCGTGTTATGATAGCACCAGATTATAATAAGTTATTATTAGTAATTTAATACAGTTATTTTTTTATTATATGAAAATTTTCTTAATACATTTTGTTAAGAGACGAAATTAGAATTAGGAAAAAATGAAAGCAATTTTGTGACTTAGTTGTGTAAACAAATTCATTAAAATTCATATCCGTCAAACTTATCTTTCCAAGTTCCAATTAAGTGAAAATTAAATATTGATTTCCTATCGTTCAATATAGATTTCTCTATAACCTTATTCGACGTTCGTTCTCTCTTAAATTTCCTTCCTTCATTGTTACATGATACTTCCCCCCCCCCTCTCAGAGTGTATTGTATTCTTAATTACGTTTAGCTCCTCTACTAAACTACTTAGAGCAAACTCAAGCAAATTCCGAAAGAAGTTTTATTTAATATCACACCTATGGAATCGGCAGTAAGAAGTTTCGTATGTATATTGACACTTCTCAAACTCAAATTAATCCGGAAGCAAACGGAAATAATTTTTGAACCTAACAGAGGAATATGTTATTTGATTGACTGCTTGATTAGAAATTAGCGTTTCTTTTCAGTATTCTTTTCTGGTACTTCCTTTTCAGAACATAACATCAAATGAGACGATCTATCGTTTGAAGTGGTATCCGGATCACTACTCAAGACTTTTATCTGTGGCAAACTTTTCTGCTGGGAGTCGAATCGGTGACGAATATTTTTATTATAAAATTCTGGTGAATTATTTGTTCCTCGTTAACTACTTCGCTTTTCATGTTGGCACTTAAACTGCCAATTAACAGTATACTACGTCTTCCTCTTTAGGTAGTGTACATGTCTTCGGCGGGAGACCTAAGTTTGATTCCCAATGGATCTTGTGTAGTTCGAATTCCATGTTAAACTGTAGGTGCATGTCTCGTATAGGGTCATTTAGGGAGATATCGACACTCAGGAGATTTCGACACTTCTAAGGTCTGGCAAAGCTAATGATCATATACGCACGCGACAAGAAGCATTCAGTACTTGGAAGGTTAGTATCAGTTCTTAGTAACAAATTGCATATGTAGAGAAGTTAATTTTGCCTGTTACAAAGGAAGCAGAAGCCTCTAAAATAGATACATAAAATTTTAAGAAGAAATAACCATGTTATAAGTTTCAATAAGTCAAAAATAAGATATAACGGCAGTATATGTTGATGAAAGGAGGCAAAGGATTAATACTGTGATAGAGTATACCCTCTCTATGCATATGTCTCAAGCTGACTCTCACTGCTTGTTACAGTGACAAATCGTGTCAGTTTTTGTTGATCAATGCATTTAGGGGATAAATCGATAGCGATTGTAGGGAGATTTCGACATGTAACTTCTTTATTTTAAGGAAAGTCATTAGACTGAAGGAATACCGTCTGGTTCACCTCAGTGTATACATCATAATTTTAGGTTACATAACAAACACTCTTTCTCAGCTTCTGGGTCATTTAGTCCGGTATAATCCTAATGGTAAAGTACCTTTGGTTTTAGATTAGCACAGTACACGTGTCAAAGATCCTGATGTATTAAAGAAAGCCTTTATTGCTTGCACTACACAGCACCATTCCGTTTGTGTTCTAGCATTTGCAAGTACTGCATTCAAGGGAAAGATTTTGTGTTTTAAATCTAGGGCAAGGATTACTGTCAAGCATTATCGCTTTTGCAGTATAAAATTATCGTAACTTTCTTAGTAGTGTCGAGTTCTTTCTTAACGTGTCGAAATGTCCCTAAATGACCCTATAGCCTTGATGCTGAAAGAGATGTTAAACTCGAATCCAACTAACCAAGTAAGTACAAACTCTTTCCTTTCCTCCTTTTTTTTCAACCGACTTCAAAAAATGAGATCCTCATTTCAACCCTTATATACGTATATATATGTATATCTAAGCATTAATGATTGATTTTGTTCGTATTTATGGATATTTATGAATGATTAGATTCGTCACTAAAGGTTTGGTAACAAGCGCACTGTGAGCTTATTTGCTGAAGCCATACGCCATTTCGGGCGACGCGGAATATAGTTGAAATACCCGTTCTTCGCATGAGGAAATTAGGTTTATGCATAACATTTGAACTCTCTTTCTCCCTTATGACGTACATTTCAATGAAAGTGTAATTATTAAAAAAAAATAATAAGGTATTCTATTTTGTTGCATAAATTTTGAACTCTCTTACCCTTTTAGGAAAATAATTCCTAATTATTATCCATAATTTATTTTGAAGTTTATGCGAATCCAAATAGATCGAAACTAATTTTGAGGTATTAATTTGTTTGGCTTGGCACAGACTTCAATTTTTTAATAGATAATAGTAATGATTTTTTTTGTTCTAAGAGCTTTATTATTATTATTATTATTATTATTATTATTATTATTATTATTATTATTATTATTATTATTATTATTATTATTATTATTATTATTATTATTATCTACGTTTTAGCGTTTTTATTGAAGTGAGTTAATATTGGTTTTGTTTAAAAAGAAAGATTTTATATATTCCTAATAAATATCACTCCTTTCAGAATATAGTTATTTATTTAAAATAGTATTGTCTACGAGACAAGAGTTGCCATTGTTTTGTCTCGGAAAAGTATCCTGGAAGTGAGTGTGGTATCAAAAAGTATATCTGTTTTTATTGGGAGAGTCTAGTTTCATCTCACATATTGATTTCTGACTCGTCTTGAGGGCAACACTAATTCAAAGCGAGCGACAAAAGCAAGGACTAGAGCTCTTACCTCTAATTGTAAGAGGAGCTGGCTTGACCCTAGGTCATGTAAACTTGTGGCGGACAGCAAATATCATCATAATCATTATAGGTATTCTGCCATCATTGGTAGGTCTCTTGCTACAACTGAGAAGCTTCCATGCACCATGATCTTCATCTAACCCCTTTGTCTTGACACAGAAAATTTTTGTGTTAATGCCATTTATCACTGCGGCTTCTTTTACCTTCTTGCTCTTTTTCCTTCCACCGTGTGTTCTAGCCGTGTTTCCTTCCACCGATAGTTCCTTTTCAACCAATGTTTCAACCAGTTCTCTTCCTCTTTCTAATTGCATCTAAAATTATTCTTTTCTGCCCCACAATTTCTAACACCTTATTCGTTTTCCCTTCTACTCAGCTAATCATCCCGATTCATCTTCATATCCACATTTCGAAAGCATCCAGCCTTGTTTCGTCGCTTTTGTGTAATGTCCTTGTTCTTGCTTCATAGAGCACGATACATTTTATGAGTCTTAACTTTTTATTCAAATACCTACAAAACACTTTCCTTTCTCCTAAATGCTTGTTTCGCCATTTTTATTCTTATATATATATATATATATATATATATATATATATATATATATATATATATATATATATATATATATATATATATATATATATATATATATATATATATATATCAAGTTCGTACTTCCATGTTCTCACTAACAATACTACCGATATCAAAAACTAGTCATGATATTGTCTGCCCTCCTAGTTCCATATTTAACATCGACCACTCGTTCCAATCACTATTGTTTTTGTCTTTCTAATGTTTTTCATCCCGTGCATTTCAAAAACCTTCTTCAAGTTATTAATTTTGTTTTTACATTCCGCAAGAAGTGCCATATCACCTGCAAAACGTATACACATAACTATTCTACCTCCTACACTAAATACTGTTTTCAGTATACATGTATGACATGTGTTATCCAAAATGAGACCCATGGTCCAATAATTCATTATCCACCACGACCCATGGTCATTCAGACCGATAGATTTCATTGTAATACACGATCCAATTTTCAATGTATAGGGAAAAATGCTATTTTTTTTTTTTTTTTTTAAATGTACATTTTCAAGATGGTTATTTTTGGAAGGAAGTAAACATGCGTGAAAATATTCAATTTGTGCTTTTTTCTCTCAACCAAATTACCGGTATAATCGTTGTTCTGTACACATAAACCTGTTAACATGCATTTTTATTGAGCCTGTATTATTTGAGTAACAAGCGACTATCACAGTGAATCAGGACCGGATCCAGGGGGGCGATGGGGGCGATCTCCCCCCCAGAGGAAGAAACCTTTTTATTTTATATATATAAATGAAACCCGTCCCAGAGTTTGGAGCTCTTAAAAGTAGCTCTAACTGACAGTATTACAACCCACCGCCCCCCCCAGAAATCGGTCCTGGATCCGCCCCTGCAGTGAATGGTACTAGCCACAGGCGCAATATCGGAAGGATTGGTAAAACTGACCTAAAATATAAGTTACGCTTTTAGAACATCTTTAACTCACAATAACAGCAAATAAAGAGCTTTGGTGGATTTTTCGTAATAATTTACACTTAGGAATTCTACTAAGAGTGTTCAAAATGTAACTAGATTTCTGATGTGTTCAATGGGTGTACAGGTAGAAAAGGCTTGTAAATGTGTAAAGGGTAATGCATAAAGTATCCTAATACTGTTTAAAAGTCATTTGTGTGCCCGTATACTCACTGGATACATTAGAAGTTCAGGTGAAATTTGAACACTCTTAAGGCAACTCCTATTGATCGCTGTTAAAATGTATTCTAGGCATTTTTTTTTTCTGTTCATTTGATAGGAACACTTTAGAACATTGATAGGAACACTTTTTGGCCATGTAAAATAAAGATCAAAAGTACTGTAGTTTATATTATTAAAAACATCCAACTACTGATTCATTTTTTGTAATGAGTGTCTTGAACTACTCAATTATGGCATAGTTCTGTAATAATACTATTATATGTATTGAAGTATACCATGATTATTAAACTAAGTATACCATGATTATAAAATGTAAGTTTATACCATTACAAATTTTTGAAATCATGTGTATTTCATAATTAAGTTATCAGCATGAGCTATTAAAAAAAAAAGAAAAAAAAAAAAGATGAATCAGATGCTGTCTGTCATATGTGACAGCATATTCAACTCCCTTTGTTTACGGTTGCTTTTTCCCTCTCTTCCTTCCTTGTACTATCATTTGTTTTGTTGAGGTCTGAAGCCAGAACAAAAGGTACAAGAAGAACAATACTATTCCTGTAAGCCCATTTTTCATTCAGTATGCTTTTTTGATTTATTAGCTGAGAAGAGCATGATATGTTCGATTAATTATAGCTTCATGAAAACATCGCGCTGTGTGCATTCTGAAATAGAACACATACACCACAGAAAAAACAAAAAAAATGTTATCAAAAAACCATACGTGAAAGCCCGATTACTGCTACCTAATTAACGATCATATTTTCATTCTCTCAGTACTGCTCTTATCATTTTGAAAGCCGAATCCCTAGGTGTGTGTTAGTAGAGCTGTCAACGCTATGGTAAAAAAACTATTATTCCTTTGCTTCGTAAAAACAAATGAATTATCTACCAAATTTGCACGAAACAACTATCTTTTACAGTAACAAATATGTGTAATAAATAGTTCTTGTTATTTATCATTAATATAACGTATTATGCATTAAATTATTATACTACAACAAGCCGTATGAAGTTGAGTGATTGTCAGCGGTTGTAGCCCAGAAAACGATTAACTACAAAGGAGATAATTGGGCATGAATGCTGACAAATCTCACTTGCATCTTAAACATTACTGAATTGTACTTGGGAATGCATAAATGAAACTCAACACTTAAAACATGCGGAACGCGGACTAGAATAGTGAAAGGAGATAAGAGAGCAAGAAGAATTAATCACGGGATAAAGCACGGTGCCTTCTGGACATGCTTCGATTCTTGGTCATTCCTCGATGACATGGAAAATGGCGGCATGGCTAAGGCTGGATAAGCTGCTCTCAAGCATGAAAGATGTACACGAAATGTGTGATGGGGAAACGATTCATCTTGTGAACAGATAAGGGGCGACAATATGGGGATTCGAAGAAATGACTATTGTGGGAACTTTGTTCTGAGTAGACCCACATCGAACTTGCTCGCTTCAGCGACGATCAACTTAGGTGAAAACTTGCACCATTCTTTTGCCGAGAGACAACCTCTTGTCTCTAAGGGTGGGAGCGTGGAACTGTGCATCACACTACCATTCAACCCACAGTCCATCAGGACTTCTCTGCCGTGCTAAGCGAAAAGGCCTGCGTTTTGGCTTAAGCTGTACGTTCAAATTTGTTGTATTTCAGTAAAACTTTATTAAATATATTTTCACGATCAAAAATTTGTGTGGTAATACAGTTAAATATTTTTGCTTATGAATTTCCACTTAAGGTCTTTTTGCTTACTTTCAGTTACAGTTTTGAACATAAAGTAAACATTCATGACGTCATTACCCCCTACCTATTGGTCAAGCCACGCCAATTTCACTTTAGATAGATGCAGAATTGTACTACGAACATTCCCATACTAATATCTCGATTTTCGAAAAATGTGGAGTTAAGGTCTTTTCGCTTAGGACGGCAGTTCTCTAGTTGGCTGGTTTTGTTCAGACCACTTAATGTGAGCTCAAATGTTCAATTGCCTTTAGAGGTTCGTACCCGAGAACAGAAGTGTGCCTTTAAAAAAAATGTGGGAACGGAAGAAAGGACTGAGTCAGTCATTTTATTTTCAATAATTTACAAACTGGAAAAATAGGGAAAGGTCATTTAACAAATATTGTCTGTCTTGAGTACAGTAATAATCAAAAATGCTCGTGGATTTTCTCGGGGTTCTCCCGTTTCCTCCCGCTTTCTTCATTTCACCATTTCATTCATTTTTCATCTTCGTCTTCTTTAACCTTACCGGCATAACCGTGGGACGTAAAACTCAAAGATTTCATTTCATTTCAATACTGATCAAAAGTTAAAAGAAGAAAAGATTGGTTTTTGAATTTAAATAAATAAATATTTCTATGGTTTCTAAATTTTGATGATCGAAAATGAAGTAGATTGTGGTACTAATCGGATATCTTCACATCCATACTACAAGACTTTGAATACGAAGATTTTTTTTCGTAGTTCATAAACATATAGTAAAAGAAAGTCCAAAATGGTAACATTTGGATAGCATCAAATAAATGATCATGGAAAGGTTGCCTGAAAAACGAGAAGAAGTAAAAATATATTAATTTGTTTATAATTTTAAGCGATGAAGCGTTTACTTTTGTGGACATTGATTACTGCAATGGCTCTGACCAACAAGGAAGCGCTGAATCGCTTTATCACTGATGTATCAGCACTAGAGTATGTTTGTTTTATCTTGGCACACTTCGCGATAGTGCATTTGGTTGGCTTTTAATTTTTTTTCTGCTTGCACTCACGTGATGGTTTTAATCCAATAGACGACTTATTGGTTGTATCGTGTAGGTGAAGTTAGTTCTCAGCCAGCCTATCAAATGAGGTCATTGCTATTTGGCGGGTATTTGAAGTGCTCAGTTGCCGCACGCGAATAGTGTGTTGCAGTGACTTGTGAGTGGTGTGGGGTTTTGCTGTTTCCTAGCGTAGTGTAACTCGCAACTTAACTGCGGCATGGCAAGAACGCGTTGCAGACAGATTCATCCTTTAGGCGGGAAGCGTGCCAAGATAAAACAAACGTACTCTAGGACGACAGAAACGAAGTATTAAAACACATCCAGAAAAAGTTGTAACAGCTGAATGAAGGAGTACTAGGAAAATTTCAGGAAGGGATAGAGGGTGTGTAAATTGATGCATTAATAAAGCTTGAAAATAATAATTGTATCCACTATAAACAATGAAAAGTATATTGAAATGAACGTAGTTTTTTCCTCTTTGCTTTTTTTGAAAGCCAAAATTCTAAATGAATATTGGGAATCAAATTATCCGTGAGTGAATTAATATAGCTAATTATCGTAATGATATGCATGACTCTCAATCAGAAGTGAATATATTTTTGAAATAAACAAAATCCACAATGAATGCTTAATTAACGTTGAAGAATTAAGCAAACAAATACAAATATTGATTTAATAAGAATAAAATATTGTGACCGTGAGCAAACGATAAAACCGTAAAGTGAATAAATAAATAAATAAATAAATAAATAAACTAAATATAAGTGCTCTAATACAAAAAGGAAATCTCTTTCTAATGTAAAAAAAAAATGTAAGTGTAGGTATATCTCTAAATGGAAGTTGATTCAAAGAATCAAAGGTATTCCATAAATATGCATAAAATAAACTGTCAGTGCTAAACCTATCTGGCATCACTGTTTTCGACAAACAGGCATTTGAAAACCAGGAAATTAAATCATCATTAATATTAATTAAATATAATAATCATAGTTAAAGAATTTCGTTCTACCACTTCAGTAGACACGGTGCCAGAACAGAATTGAATTGCATTTTATTTTGAAATACACTCATAGTTTTGCATAAATCATGATCTATTTATGTTAATCAATTATTCATAATTGAATATTAATTCTTCTGTAAAGTACAAAATGTATTTAATGTTACGACAGTAGAACGAAGAACGGAGGGAGGATTTTTACTTGTTTCTTCTTATATTTCTTTTGTTATCGGCAAAAATTCTGCGAAACATGGTTTGACAAATAAAAAAAAGAGAGAGAGATATTTCTCTTTCGGTAAAGAAACGAAAAGATAGACATGACAAAATTGAATCTAGATGCAAGCCTTGCACAGTTGGAGAGTTTATATTTTTTATTTTAAATTAAAATTTCAGTAAACGCAAAATTTTAAGACAGTTTTATGTTTAAAAATGTAGAAATCATAGAAATATGTAATATTGGTCAAAATATGTAAAAATATGTAATATGAAACTTGAGTTGAAGCACCCTATAGGTGTAAATCACAAACATTTGAGGATTTGACGAACCTATATACTGAAGGAAAAATATGTAATTAATACAAATCCGGACATTAGTAATAACCTTGTGGTTCTGTCAGTTTTTTGACAGTGAATCTGTCTGAAGTTGTAATTTCTCCATTTCACATTCTTGTCAGTGCTCATCTCTTGCAAATAGGAGCAAATCCTCGTGTTTTTCTTTCTCAAGGGAGAAAGCGGATCACTTTCCGTTTGATGTGATAGTTTTTTTTTCTGTAATCCTATGAGAAAAGAAGAAAAACCAAAGATCCAACCAAAAGTAGCAAAAGGAGTCTAGGTAAGAAGGAGATAGAACGACTGAAATCTCAGCAGTGGGAGGGGCTTCCCCCATTTCTCCATCAAAACCTATCAGTGAGCTAAGGCCTTTATATGCAAGAAGAGCCCATTAAATAAAATGCTAAGAGCGGCATTTTCGAAATTGCTTTCGTGTTCTTTTGCGGATTCTTTAAATCAAGAATGGCCTTTAGGGACCTGTTCGGGATTTGGGATTCAGTGGTCTCGTTAGAAGGATGAATAAAAAAAAACGCAAATACTTACACGCACATTCATCCCTGCTCTATCAGGCTACGTTACATCATCGGATCATTTTTCTTTCTCTATTGGCAAACACTTGACGCGAGTAAATAGTACGATAAGGTACTCCAGTTCTTCATTACCATGACGCATCTTTCTAGTATTAGTCTCCCATGTTATTCTATCATGTATTCTTGAAGCACACAATTTTACATCTAAAGAAAAACCAAACACACACACACAATTCCTAATTTAACGTCCCACAATCATGCCCTATACGCTTAAGAAACGGATCAGTCTAATAATTAATAAATTGTTATGAGAGATTTAATGGGATAAGAATGTAGAAGGAAATAGTAGAACTTAAACTTAGTCATGATATTTTCCAACATAAACTCAAGAGGACCAAACTAGAGCTGTTAAAAGTCATTTGAATATTCGTTATAGAATAACTTTTCTGCTGTTATTCGAATATTTTTTCTGCTGTTATTAGAATATGTTTTCTGCTGTTATTCAAATATTCGTTATTCGAATATGAATTCTGTTTTTTTCGATTCGATATGCCTTCCGTTTTTCGAATATTCGTTATTCGAATATGCCTTCTGTTTTTCCGAATATTGGTTATTCGAATATTTTCTGTTGTTAATCGAGTATTTGTTATTCGAATAATTTTTCTGTTATTCGAATATTCGTTTTCAATATTCAGTCAATTATTCGAATAATTGTTCACAATTTGAACAACAGTTCGAATTTGAATAATTTCGTTCATATAACGAATATTCGAAGAATCTATTAAGTAATGAATTAGTCGAACACTAACAGCACTACACCAATCTTCTATAATTGTATTAGCATGTAATGTAAAAAAAAGACAAAAGAAAAACTTCACGTGAAAGATGAGACATTAATTGATATATCCCATTGGAGCTGAACTACCTCCCACACGTGCTACCCACTATCGCCCAATATAGCACTAACACAAAATGACGAATAATTCATAAAGAATATTGCAGTAGATGGGTTTAATAATAATACGAGTATTAGTTTGAAAATTATCTGTTGGTAAATAATGAATAAAAGAAGATTAAAATAACTACCTACATCGTTCTGTGATTATTGTGATTCAGTTTGTATTTTGACTAAAATTTTGACGTCCGTGACTTAAAGTTGATGGCAATATTGTGCATATTATTCTCAAGAATATAAAGTATAAGTGTGGTGTGACGTGTCGAGTCATATTATTGATGATTATGAGTGGAATTTTAATGATTTTGATTTTTACTGATTTCTTAAAATTTATTTAAATACTCCTTACTTACGTTAGTGAAAATTTAAATTTTAAATTATTTAAGAATCAAATTTACTTTAAGTAATATAGAAATATTATGATGCAAACTCAGTGTGAAAGAACCAAACCACTTCGCGTGACAACCTTCATTGGACCTGAGCCACTTCAACGCCATCTTTTAGCGACCGGATAAACTACGGCTAGCGTAGCGACTAACACGTGATTAGCGCGTTGCGTCGTCTTGTCTCTAGCTTTCTGGACTTAGTGGCAGTCACGTCTTTTATTCACGTGACTCTTCAGTTTGCCTCATGACGCTGGATGGACGCCGAAAATTGGGATGGACCGGCCGGAAATCAAACCTAGGACTACGCGAACATGAGTCTAACGCTCTCACCACTAGACTTCAGTGTTCGGGATATTTAACTAGACCTGAAATCAGTAAAATCAGATTTCAATTCATTTCAAAGAACACGAAAAATAATTCCAGATATAAAACAATGAACTAAAAGACAAAGATGGTATAAGTATTCAACGCTGTTAGATAACACTACCCAGTATGATTTTTGCGAAAAAGCATCCGGTAAGTAATTTTCACTAAATAAGATCTCCTGATTTCAGAAATGGCATTTAGTTTTCTTGTATCACGTAATAATCGCGATTTACTGTCTCCGAATTTGATATTGCGGGTGTAAGAACTACTTTGTAATAACAGCGAATCAGCAGTTACTAGTGTAGTCATAGTTTGATTTATTATTGCTGTGCATGTTTGTCAATCCAACACCCCTCGACTAAATTTGCCCCATCCATCGAATTCGTGCGGTATCAGTCTATTTTTAGAATTGCTACCATCTGAAATGCAATGTTTCCAATTTAGCGTTTCACTCGCTAGATCCAGCGTTTTTGTAGTCCGTGGTACAGTCCGCAGCAAAAAACCTGCAACATGAGCATGTAATTTTATTGTGAAACGACGAAGTCTTTTCCTCTAAAATAAGTATGTAGGGGAGGACATGGAGGTTTCTCCTGGCGTGATTCGTGCCACTTAGACGTTATGTTGATTCTCTGGGCTGTTAGGCGTAGTTTCACAAACTTACATGCTCGTGTTGCAGCTTTTATGCTGCGGACTGTACCAGCAAAAATTAAACTTACCAAATCTGATTTAAAATATTTTAGTGCCTGTAATATGAGGAAAATCCCGTTTTAATTCAAAACAACCCATTTTAATTCAAAACATTTTTTCATGTGTACCTAATTTCCTTTGCATCCGTTAACTTTTTTAAAACAGAAGTTTTCTTCCCCATAATAAACATTTTCTCAGTTGACAACGAATTCTTAATTGTTAACACCGGCTACTTCTGCTTCTTATCGGCGTTCTCATACTATGCCCCACCCTCTTTTCATTTATCTTTTCTTATTATTGAAATTGAGGCGCCATTTTTAATCCGGCCTAGTCCGATAGCAGTCGGCTGCGTTGTCGATAGTGTGGAAGTTTATCCGGTGTTGTGTTGTGCAAATGGCGAGTATATCAGGAGTTAAAAGAAGACGTATGAATCGTCCAGTCTTATTCTGTTACGTGTGTGGGTGTTATATAATGAAGGGTCAGACTAGGTCAATAAGTGCGTTGGTGAAGCGTTTATATTATGCATATTTTAAAGTAAAATTAGGAGACTTGGACAAGCCCTGGGTTCCCTACGTTATTTGTAAAACATACCTTGAAAATCTACGACAGTGGAGCTAAAGGGAAGCGTAAGGCTCTTCCATTTGGGATCAGTATGATTTGACGTGAGCCTCAGGATCATATCAGTGACGGTTGCTTTTGCCTGTGTAAAATTACATCACAATGCAAACTGTTTTGGACAAAATCAAGTATCATGAGCACAAGTGAGATGCGTGTAGTAACTTTTAGGTGTGTGGTATTCTATTAGGATAAAAATCAGACTACAATAAATTTCCTTGTCATTTTTGTGAATACGACGGCAGGGCTAGGAACAAACACTGGTCCACGCCTGCCTGGCCGGAGAGACAAGTGTTGACATAAAGATAGCCCCTATTTTAATTGCATTGCAAACAAGTTTCCACATTTATCGGACGCAAAGGTTAAGGAAGACATTTTTGATGAACCACAAGTTAGGAAACTTCTGAAAGACTGAAACCTTGAAGAGACGATGAATGCCGTAGAACATGCTGCATGGAATTCAATGAGGTAATTCATGACAAAATTCTAGGAAATGGCAAGAATGAGCAGTATGAAACAATAGCGAAAACGATGTGGGATTACATGAAAGATTTGGGATTAAAATAAACGTGAAACTGCACTTCCTTCATGCTTACCTCGATCATTTTCAACAAAATTTTGGGGCTGTTAGTGAAGAGAAGGTTTCATCAAGACGTCAAGGAAGCAGAAAGAAGATAGCAGGGAAGGTTGGATTTATACATGATGGCCGACTACTGTTGGTGTTTAAAAAGAGATGGCAAACATACAACAGTCAGACGCTGGGCAGCCAAGAGGTCGTTCCAAGAGGACAACTAAGACTGTTCAAATAAGAATGAGTACGTGTTTCTCTTTTACTAAGGTGTTATTTTACATATAAATTAGCTTTTTGGTAAATTCTTTGTTTAGATTTCGTTACTAGAGCACAAGAATCAAGAATGTCACGTATATTCCCAGGTACTTTGGTTCGACCCAAGGTATTGTCAGTTATAATACATGAAACTTCTTTTTATTTGGTCCATGTCGACAACATGGAATACATATGTCAGAGACTGTATAAACATGTCATTATGGTTCTCTGTAAAATATTTCCAAACCTCTATTTAGTCAGTACTTTTTATTATAATATGTAATATATTTCTTATCTTGGTGTATTTATTACGAAAAAAAAACCTGACATAACACGCAGAAACGGACAACGGATTAATTTTCAGCGACCTCAAATTAGATAAGATTACCTATCATATCTCTCGTCGCAGATTTTTTTTTAATGCTGGGTAGTGTAATGTATATATATGGAACATATGTAATTCATGAGGCTTAATATGTTTACTATGAGACCAAACTCAAATCCTTTTTCCGTGTATATTTGTGTTTATGTAACTATGTGCGCGTCTCGAGAGGATTGTTCACTATCAGTTCTTGTTTGCTGGTTGAATGATTGGGATATTTCCCCCTTTTGAATTTCTCCCCTGCGTCTAGTTTGTGAAACAAGTTCCCAACTTGGAATTAAATTTTAAAACTACGAAATATTCAGGACTTTTAGATATAACACAGTCTCCCGATCCGATTTCTGTGGATATTTTATGCTTTTGCTATCTCTCTTTATGGTAAAATAAGTCTTGTTTACGAGGAATCTGTTGAACTGAACCCTGCGGGTAAATTAGGTATGCAGTATAGTTCGAATGGTAATATTTATTGCTTTACATAGATTCAGACACATTATCCGTTCTCATAAATCGGATAATGATTACCGTTAGGTGTTGCTATCATGCAAATCTGTTAATTATAACAAAGCAATAGTTTATTCCAAAATGTACCATGTACTTTCGTTTAATCACACGAACAATTTACTTCATTCTCAATAGTCCTCATTTGTTAATTACAAAAGACAGCTGAATTTTTTTTCATACTTCGTTATTTCTCCAAAATTTGATGATTATCTATGCCAAAAGAGAATAGTTCATCGCAATCCTTTTATTGCATTATTTATTTAGGTTACACGTAGAAAGTGTTTTTTCTCATATCAGTGACAAAGTAAAAGTCACTTTATTTTGTAGAAAAGATAGTTGAAGGCAAGGCTGAGCGGCAACCGAATCATATAGACACATCCTTAACAGATCAATAAGGCGTAGTTAAGAAAATTACGAAGTAAAATTCGCAAAATGTCTTAGTTGATAATAATTAACGTTGCATCAGACCGACGGAAAATGAAGGTACAACAACCCCCAGGATATACATTCCAACTGTTATTCTAGTTCTACTATATCAATAAGGTGCACATGCTGCGAATGGATAAAATTGATTTGTTACTATTAGTGACGTAATCAGTACAAGACTTACAAAAGTAAGAATGGCAAAAGGTTGTTTCCTTATAAAATATATTGATCAGAACGTCAACGTTTAGCTTGAAATGTGTTTCCAATTATGACAGAAGTTCCAATTTGCTATTCATTAACAAAAGTTTGTTAGAATAGGTTTCTTCCTAATTCTTTTTGCTTACTTGCTTTTAGAACATTAATTCTGCTTAAAATCTGTTACTATACAATCTTTATAATAGATTGTTACATGAAATGGCAATGGTAATAGTGTAATGTAATCGTCTCTGTTGCAGTCTTCTGAGAACTCTGCCTACTGTTACGGCACTTCTATATTTCGTTCCCCGGAACATATATGAAGTATCATCGTAATAGTATATAGGACCCATTCAGGAAGAGGAGGTTTGTTCCACTCCCAAATAAGCGAATGGTATATGCAACTGGATCCTGTAATGAACATCGTACCTCTTACACAGTATGAAGTAAGCAAAAGTTCTCGGATTGGGTTGGGTTGTGATCAAACCATGTAGTACGGTTTCTTTAGTGGTCTTTGGATGTTCCCTGATAGCAGTGGGGAAATACTGGTAGACTGACTTCAGCCGATCGTTTAATAGTAGTTACTACCGACCACCCTAGAAATAACAGATTTGCTGTGGGCAATGATCGTGATCCATTAAGCTTTCGTTCCATTCAGTGATTGCCGGTAAGTGGTAGGAGGAAAATAATCTTTCGCGAATCATCTGTATTGTGATTGTCACCGGGTGGATGGCGTTGGAGTCCTAAGTCTCCATGGAAGAGCCTGAGACCAATTCAGGGAAGGCACTTTGGGCTTCCTCATCGCCTCAAACTCGCACTCATATATAAAGGAATAATAGGTCATCCACTGAATGACATGGTTCACAAAGGCTAACTCAGAGGAGAGGGATTTGTTAAACTAATATTACTTCTCATTTCTACTACTTTTCTTCCTTCCTCTGATTCTTGTCTGAAACATAATTGACCCCCCCCCTCCAAAAAAACTATATATCACACAAGTTCAGTTGAACTCATCCGATCTTGATTAAGTTTAAACATAATCGTAGTCCTTGACCTGCTATACAAGTTTGTGAAATATTATGGTACGCAGACCGGTGTCTTCCTGTTATGGCTAATGGCCCTCCAGCACTTTGTAACACATTTTGATCTAATCTTACATTTAGGCAGAACAGGAATTCCTGTTCTGCATAATTCCCTTTCTGCCTCGTCTTCGTAAAAAAAAAAAGGATACTTACTTGTTAGATTTAAGGGAAATTTAATACTAATTATTTTCCCGACAATTGCAGTTGCTGTCAGAATTTCTTGATTTTCTTACATCATTTCAGGTTCTCTGAAATTAAATTAGCAATCATAGATTACCATTATTTTACTACGAGTATATCTACACTATATCTGTTGGCCGTCTACAACTTCACCAAGGAGATCTTATGCTTCTGGTTACGAGCGTGCAACTAACTGAACAATAGCATAGTTAAAGACATGCGAAAATGTGGATTCATTCTCTCTCATGACATGGAAAATTCTTAAAAGGAATAGGAAGGAACCATGCAGACCTTTAGTTTCTAAGTTACACGTAAAATTAAAATCGAATGAAGGACAATTTTCATGGCCAAGGATATGTTTTACTAGTGTGATGAATTTTGACGTCTGAGGCATTTGTTGTAAAACTATAGAATCTGTACAATATCCAAGAGAGCTGATAACTTCTACAATGGTTCTCTGAATCCTCACATGTTGAAGAGAATACATAGAAATGTTGTCGAGTAGTTTCATACAGTAAGTGTGCTGGGATTGACGATGAAACTGAAAGATCTCCCGTTTAGAAAGTGCTATTTATTTATTAGTTCACCTACGGACTTCAAATTTTATATCCATCCACTTTACTTCAATCTGTTTGCTTGTTGAATGGTATAATTGTGTTAACAAATCAAAATATTAGATCTTTCTTTGTGTGATACTATATAGTAACTATTCCATACCCTGGACTTATGTAAAGAATTTGCCTTATGTTTCAAAATCTACTTAATGAGTATTATGAACTGCACAAAATTATCTTTCAGAAATGGTTGAGTTCTTTCCTGGTTGTCACCGATAGAAACCAATCAGTTTATCCATGATATGCCAAGCTTAGAAAAATAGGCTTCTTTCAAATTCTCAAAAAAACATTATTACCAGTGATTTCAATGAATGTATGCGAGTGTAACACAATTATCAGATCCTTTTAAAAGCATCGAAGCAAAATTTCCTGAATTTTCAAACACACGACAAAAGACGACCCTTGCTTTATGTAAGTGTATGGTTGTAGCCTAAACCAATGGAACGACTGTTCATTCCGTGTATGAAGAATCCATGTATTCTCTATTAAGAGAATAATGTCTGTAGATCCTTGTCTAGAGGTTAAAAGGTTCTTAAAATTTCAGTAAAGTTATAATTCGAGAGAGAGAGAGAGAGAGAGAGAAAGCGAGAGAGTAAGAATGACAGATCAAGAAAGAGAAAGAAAGAAATACAATGAAAGTTGAATCTAGTTTGCTATTTAAGGAACTTCTTTTATTAGTATTATCATTATGTTTACAGTGCATTTTGAAGTGAATCTATAACAATATATGATGAAAATTTTATACTTCGAAAAATAGTTTAAAAAAGAACTATAAAATTTAGTTTTTGTTTAAAAGTATCGAAGTATTACAGTACTATTAGCAAGTAATTTGTCATCGGTCAATCACATTCATTGGATCTGAATAGGTTAGTCACTGGCCATTTTAGTATCAACCGCAATCATTGTGATATACTTAATGGTAATTTAACAATGAAGTTATGCAACATAATTTACGTGTTTTACAGTATTATAATTTTTATTGAAAAAAGTGTGTCGTCTGATGAACTTAAAGAATATATTTTCTTGAATTTTGTGCAGTCTTTACATGTACTATGTGTTACATCCTTAGAGAAAGACAAATAGTAAAAGGCACAACCTGCTGGTTAACACGTGCATTTTGCTGCACACACAATATACAGTACACAATTAAGTAACCATTTCTTCCAGTAAAACGAAAACCGTCAATAATTATTGGCAATGAATGACAGTTCTTTAGCGCCACGAAAGGTAGTAAATTCTTTTTCTATTCTCAAAAACTATGGATGTGAATTTACCCATAAGTTGGACATTTCTTTTTTCTCAAAATTACGGATCTGAATTTACCCATAAGTATGCTATTTCTTATCTTTTCTCGAAAATTATGGTTGTAAATTTACCCATAAGTATGATATTTCTTTTCTTCTCTTGAAAACTACGGATGTAAATTTGCCCATAAATGTGATATTTCTTTTCTTTTCTTTTCTCGAAACTTACGGATGTGAGTTCACCCATAAGTATGCTATTTTGATCAGCTTGATGTAATCTTTCACTGATATAGGTCTAATCGTTTTTTATAATATTTTAGAGGAACAAAAATTCAAATTTAGGAGTCAATGAGAATCTTAAGCTACCATAGCAACTACACTTTGTACTGTCGTTTCGCTAATATCATAGTGAAGTGCTTTACAGTATGTTTCGTGTCAGTAACTGGCATATAGATTGTCGTACATCGTCATTTATTTTTAAGTTTATAAGTAAATTCTTTTCTACTTTCTGTAAAACACCGCGTGAAGTTTTACATTCATATACGTAATTTAGTTTAGTTAAATAATATCTATATCAATTGACTTATGTCCTCCTTTTATTTTTGCCAAAAATAATTCCATTAAACTCTATTAGTATTACACAATTAGTTATTCTCACCTTTTTGCCTTCCCTTCTCTCAAAGCTCTGCTATTGCAATACTTGGAACTATATTTTTTTGTTATTGGATTGCAAATTTTACCATAAGCATATGATAACTCATTTCAGTTAGCAGTATTAACTTTCATAGAATGTTGGAGCTTGTGTGAGCAAAAGTGTCATTGTAAATAATTTTCCCTTCCCTCTGTGTCGCTGCGTTTGACATTCAATTTCAATAGCAATGATTGTTGGATTGATTTGATTTGATTTCTAGTTTAGTGTTGCTTTCAGCAACAAGGCAATATAAGATGTGGACTTACAGCTCAATGTGGAATCCCAACCACATGAGTTCCCACCAGTAAATATCTATAGTTGGAGTTACCATGTTTCTAGTATTCCAAATCGAGACAATAGTGTGATGGGGCGTTTACACTTGGTCGATTTAGTCGCACGACTAAATCGATTTAGTCGCACTACTAAATCGACTCGCTGCATTTGCCACTAAATAGAAGCAACTAGGCCGAATCAGATCGATGGATGTGTTCAATTATTTCAACCACAGAAAATAGAACGTCTTTCAATTCAGTTGCCAGTCGATTAGTCGCTTTCGATCAACAAGCGATTAAGTTGAATTCCCGTCTACACGGTCGATTAAGTTGAAAGTGACGTCAATTCAACTGAATCGAACGCATATCGACTAAGTGTAAACGCCCCATGAGATACGGAGATCTTCGAAATCGGGGCACTTTGGTGGAAGGTTTATTTTCGCTTGTACTAACTAATTAACTCCATGGCCTCTGATATCTTTAAGTTCAAATTTACGTTCACAAAAGCTTTCCATTGACTTATGTCCTTGACCAACTGGATCAAGTTTCTATTTTGTATTCCCATTTCTGTGAGATCCATCTTAATAGTATCCTCCCATCTGCGCTTAGGTCTTCCTAATGGACGTTTTTCTTTCGGATTTCCAGTTGAAACTTTGAAAGCGTTCCTACTTTCTTCCATTCTGGCTACATGATCTGCCCACCTGAGCCTCCTAGACTTGATAATCGTAACAATATTTGGTAAATGGTATAAATTTATGCAGTTCTTCGTTATGAAGTCTTCACCATTCCCCATTCCCGTTCCTCTTAGGTCCGAATATTCATTTTAGGATCTTGTTCTCAAATACTTCCAGTCTACGTTCAAATATTTTCGCTCCTTCTATCGGTAGAAAGCACCTAACTTGCACAAGAATTATTTTATTTTATTCCTGTTGGCCGTATCAGTAATGATGATTAGGAAATTACATAAAAATCAGATCCAAAGATTATAAATGACGTTTTAAATTATAAATGATAATGTAACGTGACGTTCTCTTCCAGTATTCAGTGTACTATAAATTAAGATTACATATGTAACTGTTAGTGTAAAAATATGCAATACCAAAAACATTTTGGAATACTTCAATGAGGATCGAACACACAGAAGATTGTCATGACTGAAAACAGGAACAAAATGTAAGCCAGTGGCCAGCGTAAGACAGTGGACTATTCCGGTGAAAACCTTATCCATAGTTATCAATGAAAACAGCAGGAAAAATTGCCATAAGGAGCTTTGATTCAAATTTATACTTGGGCCTGTGTATCAGTTTCACTTTCTGACTTTTTTCTGTTATTTTCCTTTTATTTTTTTGTACGTAGTTTTGATCTTTTTTGTGCATTTTTTCGGTATTTAAAAAAAATGACTCACATGAATTTTAGTTCTAGTTATACCACAGAAGGGATGGGGTGCAATTTTACGCACGTGTTGAAATTTTTCATATTTTAACGCATATGATATTGCTTTAATAATTTAGGGGGTACGGTAGCTCAGCTCTTACTTCTGGTCCATGGGGTTCCTAATTTGATCCTCGGACAAGTGAGTTTGTGGTGAACAACATCGTGTTCGTGGGTTTTCTCGTGGTACTCCTGTATCTTCCCACACTCTCATTCCATTAACTCTTCCATCATCATTCACTTGCCATAATTACTCATCTTTCTTAGCCTAAAATGTATAATCCTGAAGCGATAAGCTGAAAGATTTAATTCCATTTTGGTTTAATAATGCAACAGTTTGTACTATGCCAATAGAATTAATTCAAAATTTCTGTTATTTAATTTAGTTCTATATATTAACTCAAATGGAATAGTGGGGGGCGCGGTGGCTCAGTGGTAGAGCGTTCACCTCCGGTGCTTTTGGTCCCTGGTTCGATCCCAACTCGCGCCGTGTGCACTTTGTAATGGACAAACACCATGTTCGTGGTTTTTCTCAGGGTTCTTCCCACTTTCTTCATTCCACCATTTTATTCATTTCTCACTATCACCGTCTCCTTTAGCCTAATCTGCATAACCGTGGGACGGAAAACTAAAGATTTCATTTCAAATGGAATAGATGTAATACAAAAGTCTGTTGAAAGCAGTACACGAAGATAATAGAAATTGGTATTCCATATAGGAAACATGGATGGACCTGGTAATTCTAGCTTTAGTGTACCCTAGGTCAGGATGCTTTGATTTTCAGTCCAACTGAATTTTCACAACTTTGAGGAAAGATGCATTAATAATCAGCCTTGATTAAACTATTACACATATGAGTGTTTACTTTACTTTTATTGATACTAAATTGAAATAAATTTTTTATGCATGCTAAGAGAAAACATGGGAGACTATTCTGTTATTTCATTTGTGACCTTTCTAGTATGTGTATGTGTATTTCCCTCCCCCAACATACAGTGTTTTTGTAATGAATTTTTGTTTGTTTATTTTCTGATTACGACAATAATTGTATGAGATTTCAATGTTTACTTTATTTGCATCATCCAGAGAATTTAATTATATTGTTAATTAATCAAACTGAATGTTACTGGCACAGATTGTCACAATAGGACCACACACGCATACGCGAAAAAAAAATTCATTAATTACTTTAACCCTTCTTGTTAAGGCAAATCCTCATTCCCAACTCATTATATCATTTATCCTGTTATTGCTACTTCATTAATACTGGTCACTAATATATTCCCAATCCTTCGCCAGAGTAGTTTTAAAAACAAAGAATTATTTATTTTAATCAGTTATAATTAGTATAGAGTACATGGATATTTGAATGAATAAATGAAGAGTTGTCACAGCAATAATCTTTCAAATAAATGCCCTGGGATTTTAAATTAAGAAATTTATGGCTAGCACTTCGTGACTACCACGGCTATTTGTTACTTTCATTGACTGGAACTACATACTTACTTCACTTATGCAGATCTCAGTTGTTCTCAAGACACTGAGTAGAGACGACGTACTTCCAACATTATTATTATTATTATTATTATTATTATTATTATTATTATTATTATTATTATTATTATTATTATTATTATTATTATTATTATTATTGTAAAATTATCCCCAGAACAATGGTGGCTCAGTGGTAGACCGTTCATTTCTAGTGCGTAAGGTCGTTAGTTTGATCCCCGTTCAAGCCAAGTGAACTTTGTAGTGCATAAACACCATGTACGTGGGTTTTCTCGGGGTTCTCCCGTTCCCACCTACTTTACTCATTCCACTATTTCATTCATTTCACATCACCGTCTTCTTTAGCCTAGCCGGCATAACAGTGGGACGTAAAACTTCGATTTTATTTCATTTTTATTATCTACTATCAAACTCCAGAAAGCGATTTAGGCAGTCGTCGTTCAGTTGATTTTTAAAAAAATATAAAACGGAACTTTAATCACAGAATTGTATATATTTTCTACTGTGTGCAATCGATGAAACTGATCCAACCTTGACCAAACCTGGCATGGTGGTAGTAGTGTTAGTGGTTTGAAGGAAATTTCCCTAATGTAGGGAAATGTCGTAGGTAAATTTAGCTAAAACAAAAAGGGAATTTTTTTTAGAAAACGGGAAAAATCTAGGGAAATTCTCTAGGTGACTGATTGACCAATATAAATGCTTTTTTTTTTTTTTTTTTTTTTTGTTCTTCAGAAATGAACCAATACAATAGCAGTAGTTTGTGTGTGTTCAAAGTAACATAATTTGAACTCATTGTTGGCTTGGTGTATTTGTGAGTAGGCTCTATTGTTCTTGTAGAAACAAAGTGAACGAGAATGTTTGTTTTAAAAAATATATAAACAAAAAGCAAATTAATAAAACAAATCAATAAAATAAAACGACCTTTAATAGATATAGGTTAATTAATCTTATCACATAACTTTCGTCATAGGAATTGGACACTCAATAAACTAGGGAAAATTTGATAAGAAAAGAGAAAATTTTAAAAAAATTAGATAAGAAAAGGGAAAATTTGATAAGAAAAGAGAAAATTTAATAAGAAAAGGGAAACTTTGATAAGAAAAGGGAAAATTTGATAAGAAAAGGGAAAATTTTGTGTCATTCGAGGGAAAGTTTCTTAAGGAAACCTACGAATACTGGGTAGTAGGTCTTGGCAAGCTTAGTGTTTACACTAATAGTTGTATGATGGTGTGTAGGCTCTTGATTTCCTAATTATAGGCGATTACAGAACTTAGTCGAACTCCCCTTCTCCCTTAAAAAAATGAATCTTTTAAACTCTTATTTAGAACTAAAAATACATGGAACAAGCCTATTATTAATTTGAGGCATAAGAACATAAATAATGAGGTTTATTGGTTATAAATAATACAGCGTGTACTTACAAGAAAGATTTGCTTTAAAACAATTAATGAGAAACGATTCTTTTTTTCGGGTCAACTTACTATTTTTGACTTTAGAATTAAAAAAAATATTATTGATCAATTCAGGAAAATTCACTTCTCGGGAACTAACGTTTTATCCTCAACAATATTCATTAGATTTGGTACATTTGCAGTTTACAGGTGGGAAAAAAAGTTATTTAGGTAGTTTAATACATTTTTAAAAGGTTTTTATAGCTGTTTTTGTTTTCCGTAAAGAAAATATGGTAAATGTCGTAGTAGTAATAGCTAAACAGATGTGAGAGCATATACCAGTACAATTATTTAACATATAAGCTCTTTTCTCCACACCTATAAAATCGTGGACATATTGGAAGTAGAGAATGGTGCATTCCAATAAACTGCAGGTAAATGGTGATGAACTTATTTGAGCAGATGTTCAGATCAGACGGCCATGGAACAAGTTAAAAAAAAAAAGAAAAAGATATAAAATTTCGAAGAAAAAGAAGAAAAAAGATCTCTCTGTCGGTGTTGAAGCAGATGGGATACTCTCTTGTAATTAGTTTCGACAGTGAACAGATGTGTTTTCGAACAGAAGCCTTTGGGTAACAAGATAAAAAAAAAGTTTAAAAAAATAAAGGGAAATTCGACAGTATAGTAATGAAAGAGATTGCAGAAGCATTTTGCGGCAACGGGTCCTGCATTATAGAAGGTCTCCCGGGACTTGGAAGATGGGAACAATGTGCGTCAATTTCACAATTATGTTTCCTCTCAGCTGCATCCTTACAAAATTGAAGGAGTGAGCAGTTCTTATTTTTATTAGCTACTTTTAAAAACGATTTCCTTTTTTACTCAAGAAAGTTGTAAAAGCACGAAAAGATAGTTTCTGTGATAAAAGGTGGAGTAATCTCGTCCTATTTCTTCCATGTACATTTAAAAAATTATGAACTACAGGATAACTACCAAGTTTGGATCCATCAGACGAGGTGAACAACACCTGAAGAATATCTGCTGCACATATCTTCCGCATTGATATAACTAGGATATAAGTATTTTGCTAGAAAGAGAGAGAGAGAAAGAGCATAGTTCTTTACTCCAGAGAATTTCAATACCCTTTCAGAAGATATGTTCATTCTCTTTTTACGTTACGTTCTAAGCCCCTCTCTCTTCATTGTCGCTGCATGTGATCGTCGGATTACTAGCAGTCACGTCTTCCCTATTTTTGTTCTCGTTTCTTTAGATTCTACTCTTTCTTTGTCTTTCTTTTTATCTTTCTCTTTCTCTCTCCTTCTCCTTCTCTCTCCTCTTTCTCTTTCTTTCTTTCTTTCTTTCTCTCTCTCTTTCTCTCGAGCTTCCTGGAGGCGAAGCGGTTAGCGTATGTACTCTCCGCTTGGGAGACTCAGGTTCAATTCCCGGCGCGGGCTCACGTGGTTCGAATCTGACGTTAAACTATAGGTCCACGTCCCATATAGTCTCACTGCTGCAAAGGACGCTAAACATAAATCTTTCTCTCTCCTCTAGTTCTGTGATATCTCTCTTTCAGAGCAAGACGAAATTCCTTTAGAGTTGACTCTATACATCTATTATTTTTTTCCTTTCTTTTTCTAAAATACGTTTTTTTTTGTGCTTTTACTCTCGACTGCTATACAACAGAGATCAATGAAAATTTATTGTATCAGATATTTGTTAATTACATATTTCATATGTTCTATTGATATTAAGAAAGTAAGCCTACCTAAAACAAACTATTCTAACTACCAAAACACATAATTTCTCTATTACAATTCTGAGCTAAAGCTAACATACTCGTAAACTTAATTTTCTCATTACTTAGTTTGCTATTTCATTTCTGAGCAACATAGATTTATCTACATGTAATAACATGTTTTAATTCAACAATTTTAAATATTAATATAATTACTCAAATTCAAGATGGTTATATATTCATAAACATGTTACGTAATTACACTGTACAATACAGATTTTTGACAAGCAAACTACAACTGTAATACACCCTTCAACACGGAAAAGTCTTCATCACACGTTAATATACATACTTTTTCAGGAACTTTTAAAGAAACAGTAAATAATTTTGGCCAGGTTTTTGGTACAAATATTCCTCTGTGCGTCTTTTAGTAGTAACACATGCAAATTTTAACAGCGATAGAAAAACAGCAAACAGTAAGCAAAACAGCAAAAAATAAGAAACCAGACATGAACAATTTTACGCACAGAACCCGCTTTGCATAAAGTCCGCTGGCAAAACTACAAAAGATTACATTCCTTGAATAGTGCACAATTTACATTTTACAAAATATCAAAATATAATTATCCACTAATACACGTTATTGTGATAAGCCTCGCAACAGCATACTCAAACCTTCGCCGAGATCACAGACAAAAGATCTCCTCCAATTCCTTACCAGAGGGTAGCGTTCCCAAAACTGATGCAACGTTCCCTCTTTGTACTGCCATACTGATGCGTTGCAGTAGAAAAGAGGTTGCTCTAGCGTCTCATGACGATAAATAAATGCGGTGACCAACTTCTTTTATAAAGTTAAGGCCTTCGGGACCCCATGAATCACCCGATTCGACAGCTATAGCGACAAAATGATATTTGTCGAGTAAATTGCTATACTTCCTGTGCTTTTCTGTTTCCCGGCGAGCAGCCACGTTGCCAGCTTGTGCTGAGGAAGAATGCAGATTTGAAGGGGCGAAGGTGTCGGAACAAGTAAAATCCCATAGAAGTGCTTTTCCTTTCTTCCACGGTATTAGGGTCATATCATCTGGCCTCTTGCCGTCTGCACGACTGCATCCCAACGGTTCACATATAGAAGGAACGCCTGCTGAAATTAGTGCCCTCATGATAATGTCGTTGACGCTGGAGTGGCGTGAATGTCTGCCCGCACTATTGGCACAGGAGAGTCCATGAAGGCCCTTCTTGTCTACGACACTTCTACAGGCAGGACATTTGTGTTGCTCGCAAACATCTGCTCCCAAACGCAGTGCACTGGCAATTCGAAAACTGTCATTGTGAAGATGTAATTCTAAAGAAGCTGACGGGATACCATGGAGCCAAGCTCCTGCTTCTGGAGATGATGTAGCTAGAAGTCTGGCCTTATCTTCTGGGTTATCGGATGACTGAAATAGAGCTGAAAAGTGATGATTTATAAGAGGATCGTCCCAAGAGGATTGTAGTCTTCTCTTATCAAGGTCAGGGGGATCTGATCTCACTATAGCAATGCTATCGTTGACATCCGAATCCGATACTAGGCTAAAATCTTGTTGGAGAATGCTCTCGATCAATGGCTTAGCGCCATAGAATGAAGACAGAAAGGATGAAATAGGCAGATCCACGGCGCGACGAATGCCGAGACCTTCGTGGTTAACAGGAAGGGACGCCTGCAACCAAGAGTTATTCTTGAGTGAACAATTCAGGATAGATTCTAGACCGGTTTTCAAGGTGTTGTCATAGCATTCCAGTAGATCAGCATCCCGCCAAGAAAGAGCACAGCGAAGAAAGTATAGCAGCCTTGGCATGGACAGTGAGGCACGTAGTAGGTAAAAGGCAGAGTGAGCTGAAATCAAGGAAAGACGTGTAAAGAATAATTCTAATTTAGAAATTTTGTCTTTTAATATTGTTCGTCTTGCCTCATTAGATAATGCTGCTCCTAATAAGCTGGCGTCATCTGTCGAAATTCTTTGAATCCCAGGCGCGGCTTCGTCAAACAGCTTGAAGAGGTTATTAGACTGCTCATTGGAAACTCCGAAAAGCTGACCTCACATTTGGAGAAATTCATTTGCAATCCGATCTCCTTAGCCCGTCTACGGATCATTTCTAATGTCTCTAGTACTGTATCCTTGTCTCCAGCTATAGTCCCGTCATCCAAATACCATATGTTCAGTTCTGTATTTATACTATTAACAATGGGTTGTAAAGTTAGTACGAACAAACCAGGGCCAAGAGGGTCGCCTTGTTGTACGCCACGCTGAGAGAGGATTATTTCATCTCCTAAGTATAAGTTGCTCGGTTGCGAGTAGCACTGATGTACGTATCGATAAATTGATGGAAAACTGTTCTTTTTACCTGTATGAGCATAGAGTCATGATTCAACTCGTTAAATGCGTTTCTGAAGTCTATTTTCAGAAACACTTTCTCCTGCTGGTGTGGAAAAGAGTAGTACATACGAGCAGCGTGGACTGCTGCTTCTGCTCCATGTGAGACGCAAACTCCCAGTTGGTGTGGGAATAGAAAATGTATTAGAGGTTCTCTAATTCTATGGCAAATGATTTTGGCTGATAATCTCCTCCACACATTGCCTATTGCGATAGGACGAATGCCGCCACTTTTCTTCCTCAAAGCTATTAGTGATGCTCCAAAGAAAATAGGTCTAATTTCCGTGGGCACATCACCGGAAATAATCAGGTGGAGAAAATCGCAGATGGCGTTAATCAGGTGGTCTTTAGTTATGCAGTCTTGGGAGAGTAGGAGGTCTTTTAATATTAAAGGACGGAGACTGTCCATACCTCCTGATGACCCAGAAGGAAATGATTTAAGTGCCTTCGCAAACTCGTCAGCTGATACTCTAGGCACTACAATACTGGGCTCAATGAGATCAGGAGGTTCAAAAGGGTGGCTGTGAGCCGGATGTCTCTCTTTTAATGCTTCTAATACAGATCCATTCGGAGAAGCTATAGTATCTTCTGAGATGAGAAGCCGTACTGCGTTGCGGACATCACCATCTACTAATTTGTTCTCGACATTCTTAATGTTAAAAGTGGAATTTACTGGTCGTCGAGCTTTGAAGGATTTTTTTACTGTGGTTAGGAAGGGCTTCGCAATGAGAATCAGACCAACATCGCACTCTTTGTTTAACCCATGATGTTAAATTATTTACTTTGTCAGCTTTTGATGGCACGCACAGTGTAACGTAAGGAAAAAAGAAGAGATCCATCCAAGCTTCTGAGTCGTTTGTACGTACAATCTGTTGCAATACCTCGCACAGAGAGTCTGCCACTGTAGCTCAAGCCCCTCGAGGTACCCTGCGCAACATTGGAATAGAAGACTTTAATCTTGCTAGATGCTTATTGCATTTGGAGATCAAATTTTTTCTTGGGTGATCGACATTATCAGTGGATGATTGGATGATTCAAGATGGTTATATATTTTCATGCAATCTCTTTTTACATGGTTGGAATTCATTACGTTTGCTAAAAGAATGTACATATCTTGCACTGCAAGAACTAATGTTTGAACATTATTTGGACATTTTTTATAAACGGCTTTTGGTCATTGGACATATTAAAAAGGCTCTTGAAGTGTTCCTTCAGTGCATATATGTTTGGATGCATATATGTTTCGAATGCATCCAAACAGTAGTTAATAGAAACTACCCTAAAAGTTTTCAAAATTTCATGTATCCAATGAGCATACGAGCCGAAACGATTTGTAGTTAATATTAACATACTTGTTTTAGTGCCCGCATACTTACTGGAAACATCAAAATTCAAGTACATTTTGAACACTTTTAAGCCAGTTCCCATTTAACTACTGTTAGGATGCATTCTAAACATTGTTCACTGATGGAATACTTCAGGACATTTTTGGCATGTTAAAGAATAACCAGAAGTAGTTTCTGAAATATGTCCAAACACCAGAGCCGTAGTCTGGGTGGTGGAGAGGTGAGCGGGGCGATTACCTCGGAGGCTGATAGCAAGAGGGAGCCGAACGAGCGAGAAGAAAGTAAGTGTTGGAAATGAGTAAACGACGCGTCGCCCCGAAAAAGTATTGGTGCCCTATTAAATCAATATTATTGTTGGTTTGCAAAGAAATAGATTTGTTAAAAATTTTCTTGCTCGTTCAGCTCTCAACCGAAACGTTTCAATAAGAATCACAACGTTTTACTTATTACTTAAAGAAAGTTATTATTTGGTCTAGGAATTAATTCGTGCGGGTGGACAAGAGATGGCGCAACGAACGGAGCGTCCCACAGTTCCGTGTATCCACACATGTGTTGCAAACCCCTGTCATCGCGTATCGTTCGTAGTATAGGGCAGTGGATTAAAGCGTCAACAACACCAGTTTGTAGTTAAGTGAACATGGCGCAATTTGTGCCTGATAAAGTGTTTTGCGGGGTGTCCTGCTGCATTACTTTAACATGCAGAAAAGTGCGACTGAAAGTCATCGTATTTTGGTGGAAGTGTATGGTGACCATGCTCTAGCTGAGCGAACGTGTCAGAAGTGGTTTGCACGGTTTAGAAGTGGTGATTTCGGCTTGGCAGACCAAGAGCGAGCTGGACAGCCAAAAAAATTTCAAGACGAAGAATTGACAGCATTGCTCGAGCAGGATTCGTGTCAAACGCAGGAACAACTTGCAGCAGCATTAGGCGTTGATCAAACAACAGTCTCCAAACGCTTGAAAGCCATGGGAATGATTCAAAAGATGTCACATTGGGTTCCACATGAATTGAAAGACAGAGACGTTGACAGACGAAAAACCATTTGCGAATTGCTGCTTCAACGACAGAGCAGAAAGGGGTTTCTGCATCGAATTATTACGGGTGATGAGAAGTGGATCCATTACGAGAACCCTAAACGAAAAAAGGCCTGGGTGAAACCAGGTGAACCAGGTCCATCACAACCAAAACGAGATATTCACTGTGCAAAGGTTATGCTGTGCATATGGTGGGATATGAAAGGTGTTTTGTACTATGAGCTGCTGCAACCGGGTGAAACTATGAATGGAGAACGTTATCGACGACAATTAATGCGTTTGAAGCAAGCTCTGGCCAGAACACGACCAGAATGGGAGAACAGACATGATAAACTTATTGTTCAACATGATAACACTCGCCCACATGTCGCAAAACCGGTCAAAACCTATTTAGAAAATGTCGGATGGGAAGTTTTACCCCACCCGCCGTATTCACCAGACGTTGCTCCTTCGGACTACTACTTGTTCGATTGCATGAACAACGATTTGATTGGACAGCGGTTTACTTCTTCAGAAGATATCGAAACATGGGTCTCTGACTGGATCGCTTCCAAGGATGAGGACTTCTTTCGCCACGGAATCCGTACATTGCCTGAAAGATGGGCGAAAGTGGTGGCTAGCGATGGACAAATATCTTTCTTAAGGTATTTATGTATTTTGTGTTTGTACTACAGCTTCAATGTGTGCGTACCAACCGCACGAATTAATTCCTAGACCAAATATATGTGATCTTTAATTGACGATGTGAAATACAGGTGCCGAGTAATGACATATAGTGTACGCAGGAGCGTTTTCAAAATCAAGAACGCATATTTGCAGCATGTGCCGATATTTCACCAGAAACTCTTTTGAGGGTCACGGACAATTGGGTTGAACGACTTACCTTGTGCATAACTCGGGATGGGGTCACATAGAGCACGTGCTCCGCCAAGCGTGACAGGTAAAATTAGCAATTTGAAATGCCTGTAACTTTTGAACACATTAAGATATCAGCAAACCGTTTTCACCATTATGTTTGTCTTTAAATTCTAGTTAAAATGTTATGTTTAGTTAAAATGACTATGTTCCCGTTTAAAAATTTTGACGTGAATTCGAGATGGCGGCTTTCAAGATAGCCGTCATCTTGGTCACCATCACAATCCGACTTCCCCCTTGGCCTACTATGTTACTACATGGTAATTGTTCACTATTTTCCACGAACACGGATTTTACAAGGGGAGGTAAGGGACTTATGGCCCACCCTGTAGTTGGAGTAATATTATAGATCAGTGGCGTATTTAAGGGGGTGGCCATCGGGCTCAAGACCCCTCCCCCGAAATAAATTTGTTATATGCACAACTTCATTAAAATTTGCCAGTACCCAAAGGTAAAAATATCAGGTGTTGTGCATAGCGCTCCCCCGAAACAAAATCCTAGATACGTCACTGTTATAGATAAATTTTAAAAGTTTGAAAGTTGAACAGTGTCTACAGAAGAAAATATTGATGTAGTGAAGTAGTAGAAGTAATTTCCGTAAATATGAATCACGTGGTAAAGCTGTAACTATCTGTTTATTTTTTCGTCTAGATTTAAGTCAGTTCTAAGGAATACCTATTGTATTGGAACTAATTGGTAAGAGCAATTAATAAATCTAACAGCTAAATGCTTCGTGCGACGTCATAGTTCGCTTCTGTTCTGAGTAAACTAGATACAGGGATTTCCATAAGCAAAAGGAAAGTCATGACACAAAGTGCGTGTGTTCTATTATAGTTTATGGCACCCGCAGTTCTATTCGTTCGATATAGCGTTTATACTATGAGTTATGTAACACTTAAAATAGTACCGAGATCTGAGAATTAGCATGTACTAGTTGCTCACGAGAATCGATAAATTTTTCGTCTTGCTTCGAATTTAAAAATATACTTCTCGTCCTGACTCTCGAAGTTTTCGAGACTAGATAGAATATGAGACAGAAGTTTCCACAATAGAATTATATGTGACTTTTGAGACGAGACAGCCCTAAGTCTAGTTCCGTGAGCAACACTTAAAGGAAGAGAAGAATCCTTTTTTTTTTCTATTTAAATCAATGGGCTACATAAACTCAAATATGGCGAAGCTAGTCAACGCCGTTAATAAGTCAGTGCAAACCTGTAATACCAGTCTTGACCTTTCTTCCCATTCATATTGATCACGAAAAATACTAAAAGTTCAAAAAAAAAAAAAAAAAAAAAAAAGGGAATGAAAAGGAAAGAAAGAAAAAAGAAAAAGATAAGAAAAGAAAAACGAAACGAAAAGAAAAAACTTTCATATGTTCGGTAATGAAATAACGAAAATTGCTTACCTTTAGAAGAATTATCGTTTTAATTATTCCTGTTCTTATCTATACCTTAATTAGTTAAAACTGTGTGGAGGAGATGGATAATAATTAAGCTCGTTGTCAGTAGATGTCAGTTTTCGTCTTTCACGAGTAACAAAACCATAGCGGTTGACGTAATACGTTTATATATTCTATCGATGAAAGTACGAAGAGAGACAGAAAAAAGGAACAATTTTGATAGCAAGCGGTTAAGAAGGATTGTGTGCTGAGCGAGAGAGAGAGAGTTCTGTTGGTAGTTCTCATCTCCTGCTTATAAATATTCACACAGAGCTAGTCGTTCGTTCGTTCGTTCGTTCATAACGCAAATCATTAATCATCCTTTCTGCATTTCATCTTTTCTTCTGTTCTTCTCTTCCTCTCTGTCTGGTCTTCCTTCATTTCTTTCTCATTCTAATAATTCAAATTTTCCTGCAAAATGGATAAATTCGATGCACGAAATTCGTTTTAAAATTATAATGAGCCGTGTGTTTTAAAGAAAGAACCAAAAATGTTACGTGGTGATTAGATATGGGAAATACATCAAACAGGTTTGTGAATTTGTTTGTAAAAACCATAGACATAATGAACAATATGTACAATTTGAAAAGGAGGCCGTTTAATAGTTACCAAATGAACTTATTATCAATAGCATCCAAGCACGATAAAGACAGATAGTGCTGGACAAGAGTACACACCTTCGGCAACAGTGTAAGATGGAGGACCTCAACAGTGCAAATGTAAATCCTCATATAAGTACTAGAAGCCTGTCTCGGGACAGCGGACTTAAAGATTTGTAGTACGTATTTTACACCAGTACAAGTTGCTTACACACATTTCCATATTACATCAGGGAAATCAGTAAATGATTTCAATGCTAGAGTGCAATTTTGTGTGATTGGAAGGGATGGAAGACAGGGAACGAAACTTCATATCCACCCTATTGTTTAAAGATAAAGTTACATTTACGAATACAGGGCATGCAAACGACATAATATCCATTACTGGGCTAGAGATAATCCACTATGGAAGCGACTACTTCCGCATCATATTAGTGGCTTTTCAATGATTGGTGTAGCATCTTGAGTTCATGTTATTGGGACACATCTCTTTGATGGAAATTTTACTGGTAATATGTACGCCGCATTTGTCAGTTACATGGTGCTACAGTTGAAGACAACGTGTATGTTGTGGTCAGGCCCGTGCTGGCCCACCGGGACACCGGGACGTGTCCCGGTGCGCCCTCTGAAATATCACACTATAAATAATGGTACAATTTTTTTAGTAATAAATTCTTACAGTTTTATTGGTAAAGAACCTGTGAAAGGTGCAGTGCGCCCTTTACATTAGGCGCCCTTCCGAGACCCCATCAAAGATGAACGATTTTATTTACTGTTCTGTATAGCACAGAAATAGTACAATAAATACACACAGTTACTGTTGGCGAAGAACCTGTGAAAGGTACAGTGCGCCCTTTACATAAGACGCCCTATGAAACATCACATTATAGATAAGTGGTTTTACTTATCCTGTATACCAGCTTTGTTTAATAAATTCAAATACTGACTGGTGGTACAGAACCTGTGAAGAATACAAGGCGCCCTTTACATAGGATGCCCTGCGAAATATCACATCATTTTTTTTATTATTCTGTTTTTCAGTTTTGTATTATAAATTCATACAATTGCTATAGGCAGAGAACAGGTAAAGAGTATAATCACTTACAAAAATATTATAAAGTTATGTAGCTATAAAACGAAACAATGTGATACATCAAGAATAGTTCGGATAGTCAAACGTACGATGCATTTATGTAATACTATACTGACACTAGTCTCTAATTTACGATTTTTACGGCATTGAAGCTTTCACAGTCTTAATATGCATCCATATATCCGAGCATATTGATTGTTCCTGTGTGTTTTAAAGCAGTGTTCAGATAATTGTATTTCCTGTCCAGACCTGTTGTATTTCTGAAATATAGCTGTATTAATTTCCGTAAAATGTGGTCTTCCTGTCACCACGGCACGGCGCGTCCTCAGGTTGTGGATCGAGGAGAAGGCCTCTGGGATATAGAGGTTAGCTCCGAATATAGTGAATAAGCAGTCGCGGAAAGACAAGGGGTGATCCTCCAGCTTGAGAATTTGGTATGAGGCTAACAACCTCATCCTGTAAAAAAAGGATTGTTCAGATAAGTTCCCAGAATCCTCGGATCAGAACTGATAACTTGGCACGAATTCCGCAAAGTAAAAGCGACATAAGATTTGGAACATGAAATGTAAGAAGTCTCTATAAGTCAGGCGCGTTAAAATTTGTAAAAAAAAAAAAAAAAAAAAAAAAAAAAAAAAAAAAAAAAAGTTTAAAAATAGAGGTTGGACCTAGGGGGATATCAGGAAGTTACGTGAGAAGAAAATGGAGGAGTCAAGTCGGGAAATTTTACGTTCTTTTACGGGGAACAAATTAAAAATTATCAACTAGAAACAGGGCTTTCCGTTCACAAACGAATACGTAATATCAGCAATTGCATACGTTGAATTTGTTGATGATATATTTTCTTTTACTTCTCTTAAGGGTCGGTACTGTAATATTATATTAAATGCACATGCCTCAACAGAAAATAAGGATGGCGATTAAAAAATACAGTTTTTACGAAAGAATAGAACGGGTATTTGATCATCTCCTGCAATACCATGTGAAAATTCTGTTAGGCGGTTTCAATGCGAAGGTAGGACCAGAGGGTATTTTCAAACTGATTATAGGGAATAAATGTTTGCATAAGGAAGGTTGTGACAGTGGCGTTAGACTCGTGAACTGTGCAATATCCAGAAACCTTATCGTGAAGATTACAAAATTCCAACATCGCGACATTCATAAATATACTTGGACTTCATCAGATGGAAAAACACATATTCAAACTGATCATGATTTAGTAGACAGAAAAGAACAGTCTAGCACAACTGATGTTCGGTCGTTCAGAGGAGTTGATTGTGATAGTAAGAGAGAGACTATCGTTGAATAAAGGAAATATTCAATATCTGAAAACGAAGCTTTTTTTTTTTTAATAGAGGAGAGTCAGGTGAGAGGGGAGCCAGATTGGAGTGTCGAATAGATTCTCGGTTTTAGAAGGTTCGGAGTGCACTAGTGTTCACGATACCTGGTTGAAATTAGAGATAACATTAAAATTTCAGCAAAAGAAATATTGGAGCACGCAGAAATACGTAGCACGCATTCATGGTTCAACCAGGAATGTACTAAAGTAGCAGAGAAGAGAAAACGGAAGAAACTGCGTTGTCTACAAAATCCGAACGAAATAACTACATAAAATTTCATTGTCATCTGGCAGTGACTTCTAAAACTTTTAAAACTTTTAGAACAAAGAAACGCGACTTTTGAAAGTTAAAATTAATTACCTTGAAGATAATAGTGAAAACAAAAACATTCGGGACATGTATAAATGCATCAACGAACTTAAAAAAGGCTATCAACTTCATGCTTATATATTAATGAAACCTAAAGGAACAGTTCTCACTGATACAGATAGCATCTTAAATAGATGGAAAGATTTCTTTGACGATTGTCTTAACACATAGCCCAAAACTAATGCGGGTGGAGAAAGTGAAATGCATGCAGCATAACCGTATATTCCAGAACCTAACCAGACAGAAATAGAAATCGCTATTTAAAAAAATAAACACACATCTTCGGGTGTAGACGAAATTCTGGTTGACTTAATTTTAGCTGGAGGGGAAAAATTGTAGAGCAAGATACATAAACTCATTATCTGGAACAAGGAAGAATTACCACAAGATTAAAGAGAATCAATCATTGTTCCAGTTCATAAGAAAAACAACAAAACAGATTTAATAGTTATCGAGACATTTCTCTTTTGTCAACACCCAATAAATCCTCTTAAACATTGTATTAGCAAGATTGACTCCATACGCAGATGAAATTATTGGAGATTATCAGAACGGATTTAGGTAAAATCGACCAAATATCGACCAGATATTTACCATTCGACTATTACTTGAAAAGAAATGAGAGAATACAACATCCTGGCACATCAATTATTGATTTTAGACTGGTAGGAGGAAAACATTGTATATACAACATGCTTACAGAATTTGCAATAATGAAAATGGTAGATTAATTAAGATATGTTTAAATGAATCCCAAAATAAGGTTCGAGTAGAGAAATTCTTGTTCACGAGCTTTCACGTTGAGAATGACCTGAAAGAGGGAGATGCGTTGTCGTCATTATTATTTAACTTTGTTCTGGAGAACACGATAAGGAAAATCAAAGACAGCAATCAGGTCCTAGAGCTGAAATGTATTCGCCAGGTTATGGCGTATGCTGATGATGTAAATTTAATAAGTAATGATAGAATAATAGAAAGGAATGCAAAAATCTTAATTAACGTTTGCAGGGATATAGGCTTAAAAGTAAATGCAGAGAAAACTGAATAAATGGAAGTTTGTCGGGATCGTAATACTGCATTTTATTGATGCGTTAAAATACCAAATAATATTTTCTTTCGACAAAGTGGATACTTTCAAATATCTAGGATCAGACCAAAACCATAATCAGTAAAAAATTTTATGTCAACTGAAAGTAGGGATTTCGTGCTATTATTCAGTTAAATATCGTTTGTTGTCGCTAATTCTGTTGAGGAATTTGTAGCTCAAAATATAAAACGATAATCATGCCTGTTGTGCTGTATGGTTGCGAAACATGGTAACTGACTGAGGGAAAATCGCAGACTGAAAGTATTTGAAAACAAGATTCTTAAACCAATATTCGAACTCCAAAATGAACGGGAATGGGGAAAGGCAGAAACATCATAAGGAGGAACTGCATAATTTTATACCGTTTACCAAACATTGTTAAGGTAATCAAGTCTAGGAGGCTCAAATGGTCATTTCATGTACCCAGAATGGAAGAAATTAGAAAAGCTTTCGAAGTTGTAACTGGAAATCCAAATAGGAAAATGGCCGTTAGGAAGACCGAGGCGTAGATGGGAGGACAATATTAAAATGGTTCTCGTAGAGATTGAAATATAAAATAGAAACTGGGTTAGGTTTTCTAAGGACAGAAATCAATGGACAGCTTTTGTAAACGCGGCAATGAGCCTCCTGCGTCCATGGGCGTGCTATATTAAGTTGTTGATACATTTAGCTTCTTTTTATTTGACACAAATGTTATTACAGGAACTTAAAAGTTTTTCTGTAGTAAAGAGGATTTCGATTCGAGGTTAGCTATTTACGTTAATACTAAAACAAATTTGGTGGTGATTTTGATGTAAAATGGCACCCATACTTTCTTTCAAAGTCTCTCTCTCTCTCTCATACCCAATTGTATAGGCGCCCTTTTAGTAGGCTTGTCCACCGCCCTCATTAGTATCCCAGCACGGCCCTGGTTGTGGTACCAACACGACTGTGCTTCCATACATAACGCACGCCAGGTCCCTGTTGGATTATGTATGCCTGATACATGAATTGGGCGTGGAGGTCCTATTAACTGGTTTCCACCCTCTTCTGACCTAACTCTGCTCGATTTTTCCTCTGGGTTTTTCTTAAAGATCATGTAATGTCCACTGACAATCATTGATGATAAAGGCGCATATTTGACGTAAGTCTGTACCGATCATCGCAGAGATGCTACATAATGTGTGAGCATCCCTACGCCTAGATTTTACATAGCTGAGAGTTTTATTTTCCATCTTCAATATACCATTTTTTTTACTACGTTAATTTTTCTCTCGCCGTATTCCTAATATAGAACATGCACGTTTAACTGAAGAGGGCCCATTCTTGGTGGTCATTTTGGAAACGGTTCACCATATCGACTCTTGTTTCCTAGCAAAGTTACTTCATTTTCCAAGATGCATCAAACAAGGTATCCCTCAATCCATGCTGCTATTTGATATTTTCAAGTTGGCCCCAAGGGCACTTTGATGAGGGCCCTGGGGGCACTTGCTTATCAAAGACTTTTATCGCCTATTTGCGCTTTTCAGTTTTCTTCCTTATTACGTTGCTTCCCCATGCATACATGACGGGAGATAGACTTGTAACACTAAATTTCGCTCATCCTACGTCCATGCGTACGTCTCATCCGATAACTCTTAAACAGAAGCGAATGTTTGAATTCTGTTTCTTGCGATAGATAGCTAGAATGTTTTATATCGCCCGATAACTCTTAAACGGAAGCGAAGGTTTGAATTCTGTTTCTTGCGATAGATAGGTAGAATGTTTATCTCGTCCGATAACTCTTAAACTGAAACGAAGTTTTGAATTCTGTTTCTTGCGATAACTTGCTAGAATGTTTATCTCGCCTGATAACTCTTAAACGGAAGCGAAAGTTTGAATTTTGTTTCTTGCGATAGCTAGCTAGAATGCTTATCTCGCCCAATTTTGTTCATGGAATTAACCTGTTATCTTCGCAGGTAACGGAAACTTTAACGATTGCTATCTATATCGCACTTTTCTACTATTGAAAGAAACTATGGTATATAACTGTAGAATGTTAGAAGTTACACATTGCACCGTTAGATGGCAGAAAGTATCCTCTACTGACTGACATCTATTAGACGAAATTGATACTTCTGGCGTGATCCTTTCTACTGACTGTAGCAGAGTTATTTTTGCTTTCTGCTGTATGGGGGTCAATATTAAAACCTTAAGTTACAATGGGTTTCAATCACTTTCGGTTTTAATATAGTAAGAGAGCAGAGAAAAATCAATTGTTGAGATCTGTCTTAAAACTGTTTTCATTACTTTTAGGTTTCTGCTCTATTGCAATTAACATTGAAATCGGAAAATATGGAGTTCTTACCACCTTTGGTTGAAATATGGGGATAAAGACGGAGATAAAGCTCATTTTCGGGATACTGAATCCATACCAGAAAACCATTTCTCGCTTTCTCTTATCGTTTTCACTCTGATCGCTATCGGCAGACGAATGGACGAACACAATATTTCTAGCAGATTTTCAGGACGATGACTGGGAACGAGCATCTCAGTAACAGCGCCACTTGTCAGGTGTTCACAAGCTGATTAGTGTCTTCTAGAGGTGGAAAAAGAACGGTGAATCCAGCATCAAACTACGAGAAGTGGAACGGCCACACCTCATTCAAAATGCCAAACGTATGCAACAGGATAGGGTGCAAAGCACGAGATGAGTACACCGTACTCTGTTAGATATGGGCTTCAGCAGCCGATGTCTCACACGTGTACCAATATTAACACGCGTCGTCGTCGATTACCACTAGAATAGTTACGTGTCCATCGTCATTAGACCGGCGAGCAAATAGCACAGCGTGGCATGATCCGATGAATCATGATACTGTTTTCAACATATCGAGGGTCGGGTCAAAATCCGTCGTCTTACAGACGTACAGAGCAGGAAGACAACAGGCCAGTAGAGGCTCCATTATTAATTGGAGAATTTTCATATGGTCTTCGTAGGGCCCGTTACTACGTGTGGAGGGCACCATGACGGGTTCTAGCTATCGGCATGTGATTGTTGATCATGTACATTCATGGAAGCCATATTTTCTAGCTGGCAATGTCATCATTCAGCGGGACGACACTGCTTGTAACAAGGTCAACATTGTGCTCCAGTGATTTCAAGAGCACAGTAATGAATTTTAATTCCTGCGATAACTTAACTAAATCTTATTCCAATTGAACATTTTTGGGATGTCCTTGAACGTCAAATCTGAGCTCATAGCACCCTTTCCGGAATTCTTAGGAACTGAGTAACTTTTGTGTGCAGATGGTGGTACCCTATGCTTCCAGCCACCTAGCAAGGCTTTAATTTCTTTCCTGCCGAACTGCATTGCTGCTTTCCTGCAAACCAAAGATGGACATGCCAGATATTAAGTAGGAGGTCATAATGTTTTGGCTAGTCAGTGTATGTATTGTACATATATGTGAAAAAAAGTTTTATGTGGTAATAATTTCCTTTTAAAATTTCAGGTGTGTGACTTAGTATTTGTGTAACACGAACAGGGAGGACCTGTATCAATAACTTTAACTGCATTTGGTATTATCGGAGAATTACTGCAAAACTAAAATGTAATTTGGCAAACATTCCTGGCAGTTTATCTTTCTGTCTTTTTTTCTTTAATCCTCTGTAATTACACACAATGACTACACCATTCTTCCCTTTTAAAAAATGAACGAGAACATGTTCCATTTATCTGTCACTTCCATACTGTCCACAAGATAAGACATTTTTCGCTTTGTTGAAATAATGTACTGAGAAGGAATGGGGTGAATTTAAATTATGCAGAATTATGGAGGTACAAATGGTGTTAGAAAAAAAAAGAAATTAATCTGCAATTATGGTACAACTACAGTAACATCCCGTAACCATGGTTTGCAGTGGTTGTTGTGTTGCATTTATAAAACATGTTATAAAAATACTTTGTTCTTCAAACACACTCATATATTCACACACGATACATGTGGACGTGTTTTTCACTGATATGTAAATAAACAGTAACAGTGACAAGAATTTAAATGTATTTACTAATCTTGTTCGCCTCTCCGTCATTATATATCACGTTTTTACTGAAATTAAATAATAATTTTACAATTTTCACAACATTTAAAGCGAAAGAAGAAAGAAAATTTACAGAATAATTTTAAGAATGTAGACTAGACACCTACATTTGAAGTGTAATCCACTCAGGTAGTGCGGACAAGGTCTGAATTTTTACTATTATTTGTAGGAGTTTTTATTTCGTTAACATTCTTTTTTATCGTAATGATATTCTTTTCTACATATTATGCCTTTAAACTAACTTTAAAAGGCCCCATCATGGCGAAATTAAAATACCGCTAATTTTACAGTAATTATGTGATATCTTCAAATAAATAAAAAATAATCGAAATGTGGAATAAGAGCACGCTAGACAATGTCGTTTTACATGAGGTACCGTTATCAAGACTCATTTATCTGCTTTCGATTTCTAGCCATTTAGAAAATCGGCATTTATTTTCGCGTTTCTAAATGGCTGTAAACGGAAAGCTACTAGGTGGCTCGTGATAACGGTATCGTATGCAAAATAATATTGTCTAGGGCTACTCTTGTTCCACATTTCGATTATCTTTATCTATTTGAAGATATCACATAATTACTGTAAAATTAGCGGTATTTTAATTTCGCAGTCATTAGGCCTTATCACCAGAAGCAAAAGAATACCACTGAGCCAGTCTAGCCCTTCAGAACTAGAGTGTTCACTTCTGGTGCGTAAGGTCCTTGGTTCTATCCCAGATTGCGCTAAATGAACTTTCTAATGGACAAACACGGTGTGCGTGAGTTCTGTCGGGGTTCTTCCGTTTCCTACCTCTTCATTCATTTCACCTTCCATTCATTTATCACCATCTCCTTTAGCCTAGCCGGCATAATCGTGGGATGTAAAACCGAAAGATTTTTTTTTCATTTCAATACTACTGAATACTGAATATTATAGATCCTAATTAATGCAGTAAAGATCGAAACATCGTATTTTTTTTCAAGGACCTTTGAAATAAAGTTTACCAAAAAAAAAATACTTTCATTACTTTCACCATCATTCCCTCCCCCATTCATTGCCTGTAGGCTAAAGAAGGAGGATTATTAAAGTAAGGATTAAAGTAAATGATAGTGAAATAATGAGGACGTGAGAGGAAATGGGATAACATGGTAAATATCCGGTGACACGATGATGTCTATCACAAGTTCATCAAGCCAGGAACCCATCCCATTAGAAGTGAGCACTCTACCACTGTGTCTACCTATATCCCTTTTAAAAATCTGTCACTCTTATTTGAATTTTATTTCCTTATTCCTGGTGTTTTATCGAACTTAAAATCATTAATTAGTCTTAGTCTTAATCAAAACTTACAGGTCATCACTCTGTACTAATTTGCATTCCAATATTTTAATGATAGGATTTACATATCTATTTCTACAAAATCTTTGATAGGGATTACTAGAATCCTACGTAACCTAGGTCAATCGTTTCTTTTCATATAACCTAACACATAATCTAGAAATAATTGAAATAATAGAAATGTTAGGATTTGTTTTAAATTGTCACAATTTACTTAACCCAACACATAAACTAAAATTATTGATACTACAGATATTTGTTATTCCTCATTAGTCATTTAAATAAAGGCAAACCAATTTGGAATTTTAATACCTATTTATTATAGTAAATTTCTGATCACTTTGGGTTAATTACAAAAAATATTACAACTGTAGTATATAGCACCAAAGATCATGGGTTCGAGGATCGTGCTGTCCAAACATGAAAATATTCTACCCTTAATTGACAGCATTAACAAGTAATATAATATTACACAGAGCAATTAATAGTGAATTCAAAGAGTTATTCGCCATAAACACGAATTACGAAAGAAAGCAATCTCCCTATCTACTCTAGAATACACTGGGCCAACGTCATAATGAGACCTAGTTAACTCTTTTTTGGGGTTATTCTGGTTAATCAGTTATGCATACTGGAAATATAAGACTTATAATATTTACATAAATACAACCATTCCTACACTTTTAATCAAAATATGACGGTGAGTAAAAGTCGCGTATACTCAAAGTGACTTAGGCATCCACAAGTACACTTTGGCCGTAAGTTTAATACAGTTAAATAAGACAAATTTCATAGCTATAATTTACTGCCCTATAGGCCACGGGTGGACCTTCGCGAGTTATGAACCACGAAAGACTGTGCGGAGAGATCCAGCTCACGCAGGGGCGGATCCAGAGGGGGGGCGATCGGGGCGATCGCCCCTGCCAGAAGAGGAAACTTTTGTATTTTATATATAAATAAAATATATAGTTTATTTTTTGACGCTCTTAAAAGCATCTCTAAGTAGCAGTATTACAACCCTCGCCCCCCGTCCAGAAGTCCGTCCTGGATCCGCCCCTGAGCTCACGCATAGGTCTGAATCGTACTGATTACTGGACGAACTGAACGCTAACTCGACTGAGACAAGTCGTTATATACCATCTCAATTCTTTTCCACATCACAAACCGTAACTTTGACCCAACTACGTTATAGCCCTGTATCCTATTACACTTTGGCCAAAATATTATTTTTGATATTTTTAAACATGGCCACTGCTTTCCTTCCGTCTTTTAATGAGGATGCTTAGATTTATTTCTATCGAAGATCCTATTTCTTCCGTTTCTTTCGACTGTGACGTCACTCAAAGACTGTTAGATTTCTGTACAGTGGCTCTTAATAGTTTTGTGAAGAATTCTCTTCCGTGTTGAAGACAATTATTGCTTTTACTTTATAACAAATTACTCTTTTCTATTTTTCACTAATGTTTTTGATGCTTCTCTTTTAGAAGTTTTTTTTTTTTTTAATAAAAGAAAAAATTCTGGATGTCGTCCCTTTTCTCCACTGGAACGTGGTACTATATTTAAATGAGAAATTAAGTTATATTTGTTTTATCATATATTATTTTTCGCTGACATTGTAGTATGACGTTTTAATATTATTGAGTAAGTCTGTTTCATACGACAGCAACTATTCTGCGTAAATTGTTTCTATATCTATCATAATTAAGTCTATTGAAATAGTTAAGTGCATAGAAACTGTATTAAAAATCACCTGAGATATATCTATCATTACGTGTTAACATGAGAAGACACATAAAGAAGTATTGAACTTGATATTTAAAAAAAAAAAAAAACTTCATGTGTACTACTTTATTTAGCAATATAGTCAAGTAGATAAAACAAATACAACTTAAGTTCTCGTTTAAATATAGATATGTCAATCCAATCATTTAAATATTGGAGTGCAAATTCGTTCAAGGTGAGGACCTGCACTTCACAACTTAAAAAATTTATAAACATGAAATGGTATGGTACGGTCCCTATTCGAAAGAGGCCTTGAAGGCCCTCAGGTTCCATGCTTATTCAGACCTTAGTATTTGCTGAAGGCGAGGTAGTGTCATACTCCAGTCGCCTTTAACCTGCAGCCTTTTCAGTCTACCCGTTTAATGGAAGGATGTATCTCTTGACAAGTAAACCTTACGTTTGGGTGAATCGAGTTGCTGACTGAGACACATATGAGAAAGTAGTACTAAATGTGGTCAGTATTTCAGTGAAGTTGTAGGTGCGAAACTCCAGGGGTTTAGGAGATACAGCTACCAGAACATCACATGGAAGTACAGAATAGTCTTCATACAGTTGGAGGTAAAAGCTCTGTAAGACCTCTTGTAACGACAAAAGGTGAATAACAAATATATGGGTACATATTAGGACTAGGGGGAAGTCATATAGTAAGGGTATACCTGACGGCGGCCATCTTGAAATCCGCCATTTTGAATTAAGGTTAAGTTTTTAAAATAGGAATAGAGTCATGTGATACGTGATTTAAGGCGCAAATTTAATCAGAAGAACAATGGTGACGTTAATTTTGATTTACGCGTAATTGGTAAAAAGTTACAGGGAAATTAAATATTGTTGCAGCATATGTATTAGTCCTTTACCCCACCTTGTAAATTTTGTCTTAATTTTGTGTGAATTTTGTGTTTCCTGAGACTGCCTTCTCCGGAGGGGACTAAAATAATACGTCTATAATACAGGGTGGCCCAAAAGTAGGCTCATATATTTTATATCATTTCTTATTGTAATCAAACAGGTAGACCTAGTTTCTTTATTATTTGTTCTTAACATCTTTTCTCTTATAACATAAGCCCGGAACAGTCGAAACAAATAAATCCATAAACTAGGATGTTATACTTGTTCAATGCAGGGATGTATAACTACTTTTTGGCACCCTGCACAATAAAAATAGAATCGTACCATGTGAAAATAATATGTGCCCGTTAGAATACTAAGTGTGCCCCCTAGAACATTTTTTTTTCTAAAAGAAACACTGGGACTGATCAATACTGCAACCTGGGCAAGAATGACTGCAGCAGCATGAAATGATAAATTATCGTACTGTGACACAACGTATGACAATTCAAATGTCTGATATAAGATGCACTGTAAGTATATGATAATAGGAAACATGACATTTTGAGATATGGACTAATTGGATCAAAGTTATTACACTAATTAAATATTACAATGTTACGATTATTTTTATTGCAACCAGGTAGATTTCAAAGAAAGGCCTCGATAGTAGCTTCCTGTTTGGTGTAATTTTGCCTAAGGATAAGGCCATAAAGCTTCTGATAGGACGGTTGGTTTTCAATTATTTTTGAATATAAACTTCCGTTACGTATATATATATATATATATATATATATATATATATATATATATATATATATATATATATATATATATATATATATATATATAATATATTATTCGGTGACATTACCATTACCTGGATACAGTCATTTTACATTGATAACATTTCCACATGTTCCTTTTATATACATTATCACATTCGTATGAATGTATTTCTATATCTGTAGTACCACAGAGGTTTCTTCTATTGGTAGAACATATTGAGTGAAAAAAATATATGACCCTAATAATTTCAACGTCAGAATGATTGAACTATCAAATATAAAATAGTATTAAAAAGAGATTGCGAAATGTTTATCTGCTTACAGGATGCATTTCAGAATGTTATCAATATAGTGTACATCTATGTTAAATTAATTCGCAACCATGCATTTTTTTATTATTTCATTTTTTAAAAAAAGCAACAAGCTGAATGGAAATTTCCAGTTAGTTTCCTGACCTTTACAGATGTTTTCCCCCTCGCATTTCTTTCAATTTTAATATTATTCCCAGCCAGGTATAAGTGAGGTGGGCCTTTTCCCGTGGAATTAATAATAATAATAATAAAAACTTACCCCTTTTATGTGTCAGCGATATATGCTCATACGTTTAGTAGAGGTAAAATTAAAAAAGCAAGAGTGGTTATAACTCTACAACAGATCATCACTTGGTAAACAGCGTTATATTGGCCTTGCATACAAAGTTAACCAGAAAACTTTATGGTTCACGTTTTGTTTAAAGCAGAATGCCAGAGTGAATTAACTGATAATTCTTCCCTCTCTGGTTACGCATGTATGCATATATATATATATATAATACAGAAAAGAGAAAGCAAGAGATAAAAAAAATATATGGCCACCCACGTTTCCATGAATTTTCACGTAGAATACAAAATTAATTCGTACGTATGGCATGGTATTGGACTCATAAACAGTGTTAATTTACACTCTTTATCAGCGTTGTGGTATTTAATTCAAATATTTATCATTTGGCCATTTGAACATGGCTGTTAGTAGAGGAAACAAGATAGCCCATATGCCATATTAGGTCATACGAGTATTTGAAGGTATAATTGCTGCAGATGGGTATTTTATGGCCTTTTCTCATTTTTATGTTGATGATTTGAGAATGTTGTTGATTTTTGATTATCATGAAAATCCAGTGTATTATATATATATATATATATATATATATATATATATATATATATATATATATATATATATATATATATATATATAGCAAACATCCTAGTGGGAGAAACAATATACTGAAATGCAATGCTAACAATTATAGCGTTCCAATAATAAATAGTAAACGTCTGCGTCCAGAGGCGGCGTTAGGTGCGCGCGGGCTCTAGTGCCAAAAATGACCCCGCGGGGCCAGAGTGTTGGTAAAAATCGCCGAGCACCAACATGCTACTTCTAAACATGCTCAGAACGCGGGGCTCCTCTAAGCGCGGGGCCTGGGGAGGTTGCCCCATTGGACACCCCCAAACTCCGCTTCTGTCTTCGTCCATCATTATATGCGTCATATTAATCCTGACAATAACGATGAAAAATTTCGTTACCTGCGGTATTTATTGCTTACTTACCGGCGACGACTTCGTTTTATTATTTAGTAGCGGCAATTACCCGCTTCGCTGGGTTAAAATAAGGTAAAAGATTAGTAATATTTTCCATTATTCACTCACTTTTTTTTTACTATTATTAAAGTGCTTTCTGATAGGTAAAGTTTTGTCTTGCATTCTTTAACCCGAACATACAAATTTTCGGAATTTCCAACTCGAAGCATTGCCACATAAAGTTGGCAGTGTGAGGAGCATGGGGTTCTTCACCCCCTCTATGAAGTTTCGGAGATGAATTTGGATTTCAACAGCATCAGAAGTGTCACTGTTCATCTCAGCGACCCCGAAAACTATGGATTCGACACTGATATTGGTCATTTTCGATCATATATCCCCCTCCCCTAAGTTGCACCGTCAAAGGGAAATGATAAAAACCATCCCAAGCCCGAACTTCATCTATGTTGAAAATTTGATCGAGACCGTCGAGTGGTTCGAAAATGAAATGAAATGAAATCTTTGAGTTTTACGTCCCACGGTTATACCGGTTAGACTAAAGGAGACGGTGATGAGTAACGAATGAAATGGTGGAATGAAGAAAGTGGGAGGAAACAGGAGAAACCCACGCACACGATGTTTGTCCACTACAAAGTTCATTTGGCGGGGATTGGGATCGAACCCGGGACCCCAAGCACCAGACGTCGAGTGGTTCGAGTTATTAAGTCACAAACATAGTCACTTTCATTTTAATGTATAGATAGATTAATTCAGCCATTTTGCTTCATGCTTATAGTGTTGAATTTTGTGAACACTTTTACTATAAAATTTTAATTTGTTTTAGAATGTGTGATTTGCACTACAGTTTAATAGAATTAAATATACGGTAAAGGGACTTTAGATTTAGTGTCTGGACGGTTGAAAAGAATAGCTGTCGTTTTGATCTCATTCATATAATATTTAAGCTTAATGGCCAGTTAACCAGCCAAATATTTACAGTGAGCTCCTTCGTGGCTAAGCGGTTAACGTACGCGCCTCTGGCGTAGGAGACCCGAGTTCGATTCCCGGCGGGAGCTCATGTGGTTCGGATTCCACATTAATCAGTAGGTTCACGTTTTATATAGCCTCGCTGCTGAACAGAACGTTAAACTTAAAATCAACTAAACTCAATGTTTACAGTACAGTAGTATGGGCTTCTTCGTGATCTGTTAATAAAATTCATAACTTCAACTTTTCATCAGTACATACTGCTTTTAGTTTGACGTCCCACGGCTATGCATCAAGACTAAAGGAGACGCTGACGACAATAATGAATGAAATAGTGGAATGAAGGAAATAGAACGAAATGGGAGAACCCCGAGAAAATCCACGCACACGTTGTCTACCACAAAGACCACTTGTTGCGAGCTGTGATCGAACCAGGGATCCCACGTGCCAGAGGTCAGTGATGTACTCATCAACCCACCGCGGTCCAGCAGTACATATTGTAACTAACATAAGTATCTACTGTACAGTACATACTGTATACTTTTGTTAGTTTAGTTTCCTTACGTAGATTCTAACATTCGTTTCCAGTAGCAATGTTATAAAAAATAATTTAAAAAATAATGATTCTATTTGAATCAAGAATAGAATTACCATGCAAAAATATGTACCAGTCAATCAGTTCTAGGCTTACCATAATTTCTGCACACCAATTGCGGACATTTTTAAAATCGGGTGAGGGTGGAGATTTGAAAAGTAAAAATTAAGAAAAGAAAAAACTACGTAATACGTTCAAATTATTCAAGTCCTTCCCATATAGTGTTTGCCCGTGAAAGCAGCTTTGGGGCTCTCTCGTCTCGAAAAAAGGTGTACTGAAACTGATTTTGCTCGTCTCCAAAAGAAAGCTTGTTTCTTTTGGAAGTGCTCTTTCTCATCTCGTATATCGTCAGGAATATTCTGTCCCATCTTGTGGACCACACCATAGATGGCGTGGGTCAGTGAAAATTTGACTCATGACCCACCGACCCACCAATCACCGTGACCCACGACCTACCGTGATCCAATCTGATCCAGAACCACAATGACTCTGCACCCACTATGATCTACTCTGACTCACAATGACCCACTCTGGCTCATTACCCACCACGAACCACTGTGACCCACTCCGACCCTCACTCACCAAAACTCATCGTCATCAATCTGACCGATGATCCACACCCTTCTCTCTACTGACTAAAGAATTTACACTTATAATAGGCCTAAAACAAGGCTGTGAAACTGTAACTTGAATTTCTACGGTCAATCGCTCAAGCAGCTCTATGTTACAATACCCGAGGATCTGATCTTTACGATATAAAATGGCCAAGTGTTTGTCAAGGGCCATACTATCATGAATTTCAATTTAATTATCAATTATAATTATTTTCTTGTTGAATTACAGACACTTTTCAATGTAAAATAGGATGAAATTTGAGTCTCAAATCAAGGTAGTAGGTCAACGCAAAGAAAAAAAAAGTGTAAAATTCGACTGCGTTGTAAATCTTATTGTTATTATTATAATTATAAATATCAATATCCAAAAATCCAGTATCCGAAATTCCAATATCCAATATCCGAAATTCTTTTCTCAGGTAAGAAGGATATAATTATCTCAGGTAAGTATATAGAAACAAATGAAAAGGAAGGAAAATGGACACCATGAAAATAAAACATAGACATATTCACCAGGGTTCAGAGGATGCTGTCTAGAATGAACTGAGGAGAGTGGGTCATGGTGGGTCGGTGGGTCAAAGTGGGCCAGAGCAAGTCATGGTAGGTGGTGGGTCGCAGTGGGTCACGTCCTGTTGACCCAAGATCAACTCACCCACTCACAAATCTTGACCCTCAGTTCCACTCCAACTCAGGACCACACTACCCCCTCAGGTAATATACCCAGGACCCCGTGCACCAAAGCCATATGTGCTAGACATCAGAGCAACGGGACAAACGTGCTTATGTATAGCTTTAAAAATATAATAAACTTTCGCTTTTAAAAAATCCGATTTGAGTTGTTTGTACTGTACATGCATTCACGTTGAAAACTCAATCCGAATTATTGACAACACAACAAACGCAATTTGTAGTTTACTAGCCTGTAGTACAATAATCTAGTTATTTTCGTAATTACTTCGTTTCACAAGCATTCAGTGACTATTCAGAAGCAATCAAGACACGTGACGAAGACGAAATTGTATCTGGTAGAGCGATCAAAAGCGTTGTCTATCTGTTTTTATTTCTTGTTTTTACACATACCTATGGTTGTTAACAAACTTATTACGGAAAACTGATGCATCGCATAGAATAATACACACGATCAATAAAGAATACCGAGCAGCGATAGTAGCTTCTGTATGTATATCACATGCTGGGCACCCCCGTGAATCCTAAAGTAGACTATGGAACCCACGAAGCAATTCTGCTATCGCCCAATTCGAACCAACAGAGAACTTAATATGCATCTATGGAACAACTGTTGTTTTTTGTATTTAGTGGAGCAGAAAATTTGTTATATTCCACGTAGATTGGTTCTACTTTTTGTATGTTTATTTTTTTTCCTTCTCTGGTTAGCTAAATGCAATCTTTCTTCATGAATACACACTACGAAAACTTTATTAAACTTTAATCTAGTTTCTACGTTTAGCTTTGAAATATGTTACGAATTATATATTTCTTTTCGTTTTATTTTGTACGTTTGTTTTCTATGTATTTAAATTTTACAAATTCTTTACCATTGTTGAAAGTAAGCTCGATTCGTTTTCTGGTCAAAACACGTACAGTCCTCCGTCTCTCCTCCGCTAGTCGAGTGGGTAGCGCCTGCCTTTGGTATCTATGGTTCCGAGTTTGATTCCTGGTGCAAAACGTTCAGAACATTACTGTGATTCGAGTTTCACTTTAAACTATAGATTTACGTCTACTTTACACTGCAAAAAATAGAGAGTTTTAACATGTTTTTGATAGGGTTTTGTAATTACTCGTGAACAGTGTTCATATCAAAAGAGTGTTCGAAATATACCTAAACTTCCGATGTGTTTAGTGAGTATACGTTCAGAAACGATTTGAAACACTTTACACATTACCGACACTCTTTGAACAACCACAAATGACACTTATTAACCCTTTTTACGCATTGTTCGACAGGATCATTGCCAAGAGGTGGTTCCTGAGGGTCCACACTTCCCCTGGAATCCCGACTTTTCTGTAAATTTAGTATAATTTTAGGGGCGATTTTTATAAATGTTAATATAACTTATCCTTGTGTTGAATTTGGATCCCTCCCACAAGCTTTAGAACCCTTTCGAAATATATTTCTACTTACGTGCCTGTTTTTCGACACTGGGCAAATATGTACAAAGTTTTTGTTTCTAATGAGATGAGGGTATTTTTTTAAATTAACATTTACATAATGCAATTACACATAAAAAATAAATAAAAATGTTGCCGGACCTGGGCTCTAACCAGGGACCCCACACATAACAGATGAATGTTTTACTGCAAAGCCGCTTTGTCTCTCTCTACCTTTTTTTTTTCGGTTATTGCTCAGTTTTCTGTGACCGGGAGGTTATAGGAGAATCACAGGACACTACATAGTCCTTTCATGCTCAAATGTGCTCGCGCGCTCAGATATCGAATTCGAGATCAGTTGAGCCAGACTGAGCCGGACTTGTGAGTTTGGACACCTCTGAAAAAAAAAAAAGATCGGTATATTCTCCATATGATGATATCGTGAGCCCTGCCGAGGTTAGGCTACTTATATCATGGTAAACGAAACAGAACCTAATCTAAGCTAAACTACTGTGAACTAACCTAAATTAACCTAATTTGTAACTTCCGATAAGTCCCATAGTTTTCAAGTGCTGTAGGGCGTTTAATAAAATTGTGTTATTTCGCATTTTCGGTTGTTTATAACTAAAACTAGGCGTTTCTCGACTTACGTTTAATATATATATATATATATAATTTGACATAAAGAATCACTTCCTGTAGTTTGGTCACTGAATTTCTAAACATACTTTACAGGCCAAAATATAATTATCATACACTGCAAAAAATAAAGAAACTACTTTTAGACACAGTAAGACACTTCACATATTACCGACACTCTTTGAACACCTCCAAATTACACATATTTACCCCTTTTAGATATTGTGTTTTCCAAGTATGTCCCAGATATATGTACACAATGTATGTCACCACTTAGTTTTCGAACTGTTTGCCGAGAAGAAGTGTTTTAAGTATTTGAGGCTAGATACTGTTTTTTTGAGAATTAACGCTTTCGGACACACGAAGCACACTTTATAAACACTATTTCATCAATTTTCCCCTCAACATCTGTACTAAAAGTGTTTAAGTGGTGTTTTATTTTTTACAATGTGTTCTTGTCGAACTATACCCCAAATATGTTGCAAAATATGTCATAACTTTGTTTTCAAAGTATTTGACAAGAAGAAGTGTTTTAAATACGACGTACTGTTGGAACACTGTTTTGAGAATTAGACTTTTTAGACATAAAGCACATTCTAAAATACTTTTTGCTTTATTTTCCCCATAAAAATCTGTTATAAAAGTGCTAATGGGGATTTACAACACTAGTTAGACGCTAACTTTTGACGTGAAAATTTTTCGTTCTTTTCAAAGTGGTTAGATTAACTTCATATATATACTAGTGGTGGCCACAAAAACCGGTTTTTCGGTTTTCGGTGTTTAGGAAAACCGAAACCGGATTTTGAATTTTAAAAACGGTTTTCCCTGAAATCGGTTTCGGTTTTTCAAAAACCGGCCCGGTTTTCACCAAAACCGGTTTCGGTTTTAATCAAAACCGATTTCCGTTTTCTTCAAAAATCGGTTCGTTTTTTTACCAAAACCGGTTTTGGTTTTCTCCAAAAACCGGTACGGTTTTTCACCGGAAACGGTTATCGGTTTTATCCAAAACCGGTCCGATTTTTCACCGGATCCGGTTTCCTTCAAAATCAGTTCTTTTTTTTTCAAAATTGGTTCTATTTGAGACGAGAATAGTGTTTCGTCGTTCTCCGAAAACCGATCCCGCTTCCACAGAAATAGTTTTAAGTGTTTTACAAAAGTTTTTATCAAAACTGATTTCGGTGAAAACTACCCGGTTTTGAAGAAAACCGAAACCGGCTTTGGAGAAAACCGAAATGTCGGTTTTTCGGATTTCGGTTTTTCTAGAAACTGGTTTCGGTTTTATATAAAAAAAAAAAAAAAACTGTTTTGCCCATCCCTAATATATACCCCAACTGATTCATGGATGTATGTTTCGCTTAACTCGAATATGCAACCCTTAAACATGAGTCGTGGGTTGCATAACCATCTGGGCGATTAGATATTCTTAATCATGATAAACGCAAGTTCGTTTATTTATAGATGTAGGTTCATCATCTTTATCATCTTTCCTGTCTTTATCAGAGTTTATATTTTGTTTTAAATTCTTTTGCTCTTTCATGCATATTAGATATTTGTTACAACAGAATTAGAATTAGATTTCTGGGCTTTCGGCATCTGTGGCCATATTAGCCTGTCACGTATGAGGAAAGACGTTCCTCGGCGATTACACTATCCGAGGAAATTGAAGGAAACGGCCTGGGACCTATATGTTAGGTACGATCCCGGCATTTGCTTTCGCGAATGAGAAAAATGGCTGACCTGAGAAAGCTTTTACAATTTTTTCGTCCGAGTGTCCCCACCTGGAATCGAACTTGGGATCGTTCGCGCGAAATACGAAGGCGTTTACTACATGGGGCCACGTTTGCTATCAAAAAATGATTATTCAAGCAATATATATATATATATATATATATATATATATATATATATATATATATATATATATATATATATATATATATATATATTAGTCTGCGTGTGTCAAAAAGTGCGGTTGGTAATTTGCTTCGTGCACTGCAACTGTATTATTCACTTTAGCTTCTTTAAAAAAAATGGAAAAGTATAAAAGCCACAAACAATTGAAATAAATTGGAATAATCAGATTTGGGGCAGGTGTTTTCCATCCGCATTTTCCCATGTCAATCTAAAAACTTTTAAGGTGAAACTAATGTACATGGGTATATACATGTAGATGCATTCCAACAACATTGACGACAAAAGCTAATGATTATATAAAATGTTTATGTGAAAATAAAGTAATCATGGTATACCTCTTAATAAATAGATATTATTTTTTTGGTCAATCAGACGTACCTGTTACGTAGTAAGCTGTGTATATGTATGAGTGACCTAAATATTTAATGTTTAGTCATAGAATAGACACGTATTCATGTACTGATTCACGCTCTTAAAAAAAAAAAAGTTCCTCTCATAGAAATTAATGTTGGCGGATGAGCCGTGGGACATCACATTGGCAGGGAAGAAACCCATAATAAATACCACGCTACTACGCCTCTCTATACCGCAGTGAACCGCACATGAATAAAATGAAAATCATTATTAATACACGCATATGTGTTATGTCCCGTTTAATTTGAATTTGTCACGGTAAGTGCAGTACAATACGTAGTTTTTTTTTCCAGGTTCAGAATCACATATGGAACAAGGGAGAGATCACCCGATTCTTGTAGTGAAAAGCCTTCGACTATTACCACATAGTTTCAATATTTTAACGGAACTCTGAACAGAAAATATTAAATTCTCTTTTTTTTTTCTCTCTCTCTTTTCCCATTATCGTGAAATTAATATTAAAAGAGTTTTCATTGAGATTATTAAACCAAAGAAAAAGAGAGATTAAATTTGTTAGTCCTACAAATTTACGAATAAGTGTATAGTTTTTTTAAAAAAATACTATAAGCCGAAAGTAATATAATTATATTGAAAGTATTATGTCAAAAGCGATTCATTTTTTTTTTCATTTTTTGTGGATACCTCGTGAAAAGCCTGATATTCTGTTTTCATTTTGAATCTTCATGTTTTGTTATACTTGAATATTGTGTCATAAGACAAGTTCTAGCCCTTTTACTCTGACGAAAATAGGTAGAACTACGCTTTGCTGGAGCAAAAGTGTCTCGGTTCGTATAAGTTTGTGATATACACTAGTGTGTACTTAGCAGGATTGGATTAACCCAACTAGAGGCCCAAGGCTGGAAAAAATATGTGGCCTCTGCTGGATTTCTCCTAATACAGTTATGTAAAAGTACAGTAGGAAATTTAAGAGAATACACGTAGTTCTACACCAACCACGTTATGTATTAGATGATATTATACCTTTACAATTCTACCCGACTCCACACATATAAAATTTATGAGCAAACGGAACTTGTTGACATAAAAGGAACATTACATATTGTGTATCTACGCAGTGACTTAACTTTTCTGCCGGATTGGGACTGGATATAATTACACGAGGCTGCAGAACGTTTCTATTTAACGAGAAAATATGAATCATGATTTATATGCACTATATTCGATGCACTGATTAGCATAAATCAGTGTTTCTTTTTTAAAACTGATTTATGCTACAGTATATGAGACGTGGACTTAAAGTTTAACATAGGATACGAACCACATGAGCTTCCGCCCAGAAGAATATTTGAGAATCCGTGAGGACCTTCGATATATCAAGGAATGCAAACGTTGCTGTTCTATGAGGTAATATACGTCAATGAGTATAAACTCTTACGTAACTATAAATTTTTTCATACGAAGGTATGATGTAAACTTGTAATAAAGGAGATATTCCTTCCTGTCATATGCGTCAATTCAACATTGGTTGTGAAGTGTAAATATGCTTAATAAATTTCGTCTATTTCAGGTAATACAATACCCCTCATACAATCCTACATTTTTTACACTGACGTACTTTAATGAAGATTTCTTTGATACACAGAAACTTTTTTTTAACACTTAAGAGTCTTCATCGCGGCGAAGTTAAAATACCGCTAATTTTACAGTCATTATGTGATATCTTCCAATAGATAAAAAATAATCGAAATGTGGAACAAGAGCGCTCTAGACAATATTATTTTACATGAGATACCGTTATCACGACTTCTTATCTGCTTTCGATTTCGAGCCATTTTGAAAATCGGCATTTATTTTCGCGTTTCTAAACAGCTGAAAACGGAAAGCCACTAATTGACTTGTGATAACGGTACCTCACGCAAAATAATAGGCGCTCTTGTTTTATATTTTAATTATATTTTATCTATTTGAAGATAGCACATAATTACTGTAAAATTAGCGGTATTTTAATTTCGCCGGGATGAAGACTCTTAACTATCTCGAGAGGAGTAAGAGGCGATCTGTTCTTCTGTAATCTTTGTGGAAATTCAGAGGATTTCTCTGGCGGTCATTTTAAGAAGATAAGAAAGAAAGAATTTGAAGTTCCTCTTTGGTTTTTGTTGTAAGCTGGAGTAATAGTTTAAAAACGAGCGTGTCCCGCTGAGGTCAGCTTTTACCACTTTGTCAGCATGAAATGCAGTCCCTGTCTTCCGCTTCTCCAAAACTTACCTCTTTCTCTCTCTTACTTTTAGTGCTAAAAGAAAAAGAGAGAAAAAGCAGCCTCTTTCTTCCAGACAGAGGTAAATCTTGTCGTTTTCTTCAGGATTAATTCCTCTCTCTAGCTCCTTGACAGTTTCCTCTGGTAAAGCACAGTCTGTGGTCATTCTTACTTCTTTTTAGTTCCGGAAGATTCAGAAAAGTTGCCTGTTGAGAAATGACCATCCATCTCTCATGTGCCACAGTATATTTCATGCAAATTGTTTTTTGGAGTTGTACTTTCTTAGTGTGTATTTTCCATATAGGCCATATACACTGTCATAAATACGGCCACAATTTACTAAACATAGCTTTGTAACGTAGAAACTTGAGAGACATTCATAATCTAAATTGGTGCTGTTAAAGACATACACACGCACATATGAATGATAGCTCAGTAGAACATTGCAACAGTGAACTTTCACAAAATATTGATTTTAGTACATTTGTCTTCTTGAAACCGGTAGCGCAGCCAGGGCCTATGTCTACGGAAGGAATGAGCAATTACGGATCTAGAAGGTGAAATGAAAACTGGGAGGCAACCAGAATCCAGACTATGATAGGTATATCATGAATTTAATTAAGAGTCTTCATCCCGGCGAAATTAAAATACTGCTAATTTTACATTAATTATGTGATATCTTCAAATAGATAAAAGATGATCGAAATGTGGAAAAAGAGCGCCCTAGACAATAATATTTTACATGAGAAACCGTTATCACGACTCACTTATCTGCTTTCGATTTTGAGCCATTTTGAAAATCGGCATTTATTTTCGCGTTTCTAAACAGCTGAAAACGGAAAGCCACTAGGTAACTTGTGATAACTGTACCTCACGCAAAATAATATTGTCTAGGGCGCTCTTGATCCATATTTCAATTATCTTTTATCTGTTTGAAGATATCACATAATTACTGTAAAACTAGCGGTATTTTAATTTCGCCGGGATGAAGACTCTTAAGCTTTCAAAAATATATAAACAATAACCTTAATTAATTTTGTCTTCTAAAAAAAAATTTGGACCTAGGCTCCCTGGCCTCGGGCTAGATTCCTCACTGGGAATGAGAAATATTTAGTTTAATTAGCACGATCTAAACTATAATATCTTTTAGATTTGAGTCCCCTTAGACCTTGGTTATGCACTACTTGTACAAATGCCTAATTTTCAATAAATAAAAATGATACAAGAATTTATATCCTTGATATGTGATTTTTATCACACACTACAACTAAAATTATCGTACAATGGAACAGCGGGAGGACAATGGGCGGAGTCACTATACAAGCAGGAAGTTACGCAATAAACTCACGATTTTCTCGAAACATGGACAATTAAACCAATAGTAAGTATTACCAAACGCTTTCCAAAAGTGTATTTCATACTGCAATATATCATTCATATATATTAATTTTATGTGAGGAAAAATAAGCTAAAAACGAATCTGATTCAATATTACGCAATTTCGCAATATTTTCAATGCGTATATTCACATTCGAAGTTTTTTTTTTTTTTTTTTTTTTAAGAAAAAGACAGGATATAACTACAACATATTATTTCTTTTCAAATTAAAAGGTACAATAAATATTTTGATATGAATGCATTTTTTTTCTATGTCAGGTTGATAGAGCATGCCACAATTTCGAAAACTATCGAAAACCTATGTGACTGTTCCTTAATGAAATTTTCATAACTGATACAATTTATTATTAGTATATCGAAAGTAAATATTCGTGAATAAAGTCTTCGATATCTAATTTGTGTAGTTTTACTGATAGTGTCTGAAGTTTAATAGCTTCCCGTTGTCTGCAGCATATTGACAGTAATTGGCGTTGTTAAAAATATCTTGCGTAGTTTAGGAAGAAATATGGGAACATAAAATAAACGAGATCACAAAATAAGGTAAACCAGAGATTATACGTATTAATTTTCAAGTGTAATTGATTGCGGTAGAATCTATATAAATAAAAAAAAAAATTAAGGTGACTGTGCTTTTGTGACGATCAGTTTTGAACCAACCGAGTGATCTAAATCAAGTTTTCAACATAGATGAGAGGTTCGGGCCTGGAGTGTTTTTTTTTTTTTTTTTTTTTTTTTTTTAATGATTTCGTTTTGGAGGTGCCACTTAGAGGACGGGGTGATATACATAAAAATGATAGAAAGTGACCGGTATTAGTGTTGAATCCACGGTTTTCGTGGTCGCTGAGATGAACAGTGACATTTCCGATGCCGTTTAAATCTTAATTCAGCCCCGCAACTTGAGGGAGGGGAAGGAAATATATATATAAACGATAGAAAGTGACCGATATCAGAGAGCTCTTCAATAATAGTAAAAAAGTGACTGACTAACAAAACATATTACTAATTTTTCTTATTTTTAACCCAGCGAAGCGGGTAATTGCTGCTAAACGGCGTGACAAACATCTTGGCATTTGAAGGCGGCGCTCCAAGTTTCCTTTAAATGCTGCTGGCAAATGAGAGGCCAGCGGTATTGCCACGTTTATTTTGTACACGTCCACGTCCATCCCCTGCCACCTGATCGCGCTGTAGTTTGTATGCTTAGCTATAGCCATTCCCCTTAACACTCGGCAACATCGCGTCAAAGCTTGCGTTTTATTCGTTTAGCTGAAATGCCAAGATGTTTGTCACAGGCTTTAGTTGAGAATAGTTCGGAGTAGGTCATAATTTTAAACAGCGCTGTCGGAATGACAACTAAGTTTCATTTCGTTCTAGTGATTTTCCTACACCTTTCCTGGTTAGTACAATTTTCTCAAGAAATTACACTAATTGCTATTAGAAGAATAATTAGGAGAAAATACATGAAATCAACATGTTAAAGTTTATTTGAGGTTAAATGTTAACACGTTAAATGTTAACTAAATACGGGATTTGCTAAAAACAATCAAAATGATTAACGAATTGTTTCTGCAATTAGAGAAACATATTCATATTAGACAAGTTTCTAAAAATAAACCTATTTGCTAAATTGACACCATAAAGCCAAGCACTATTAACCTCCTAAAATCCGTATAGATTATACATAATAGAATCAGCTTCTTCTTTCATGAAGAAATGCTGTGTAGATGCTGTAATTTCTTTTTATTCACAGGGGAATATACAGAAGGATACTGCCCTCTTGGCTCTTGTAAGAGTAGTAGTTTCGATAATGCATAGAGTCTAGTAAATTATTTCGGTTCGATGATACTTTTATCAACTGGCAGGCAGCATTTGTCCCGACATTTGTTCTCGTTTCATGGGGGGAAGGGGTTAAAAAAAAAAAGAACAAGGAAACTTTCTTTTGAGCACGGCCTTTAGAGGAGCTCGTTAAAAATACATGATGCGCTTCTGGAGAGCAAGTGCTTTCTACGCCGTCTTAAGGATTGAGAAAGTAATCTCTTTTCAAAGAGCTGTTTTAAAGATCTCCTCGTTTCCTCTTTCCTTATCATTCAGAGTCATTGCTTCCTCTCCTCCTCGTCTATCTTCTTTCTACTTTACTGTACTTCTCTTAACTATCTTTTCTAGTTTTTTGTAGTATTGTTTTTCTCCTTCCATTTCGATCAATTTCTTTTCTCATACATTACATTTTATTGAGAATTTTCTATTTTTAATGGACTTCAAAAAAAGAAGGGTTTCAATTAGATTCGTATATATATATATATATATATATATATATATATATATATATATATATATATATATATATATATATATATATATATATAATTTAAATTCAGAATACGTGCAACAATTTTAATTACTACTTTCTATTCGAAAGTGTACGCTTTCCCGGTAGTATTACGCAAATTTCATTAGAATATAATGATGATGATAATAGATGGACCATAAAACTCCTTATTGTGTTGTACTCCATCGACTGGCAAAAAGCTTTCGATGGGTTCAATTGGACCAAAGTTCTTAAAGAAATCGGCATCAGCTGGAGAGTTCGACGACTCATTCGCTACATAGGATAATGAATGAAGTTGCGAATAAGAAGAAACCAATAGTGTGGAAACTAAAGAGAAGTCAGATAAGGATTTAGTATGCCACCCCAATTATTCATCCCAATAAATGTTTAATGAAGAAAACATTAATGGGAATTGGAGATTTCCAGATTGGAGGACAGATCATTAACAAGGTCAGGTAGCAAGTAATACGATTGTCATAGCTAGAACCGAAGAACTACAGGAGATGACAAATAAAATAGTTAACACTCGCAAACAATGTGGAATGGAAATGGATGTCGAAAAATCGAAAGTCATGAGAATATCCCATCATTCCCATGGAAGCGCGCCCTTATGAATCAGAGTAGAACAAAGAGAACTTGAAGAGGTAGATCGTATAACATTAAATATCTGGGAAGTATTTTGACGAGAGACGCTTATTGCACCAAAAAGACTGGACCAAGAATTGCCATAGTCAAAAAGGTATTCAACAAGAAAAGATCACTCTTAGTTAGGAGGTTTAACATTGGACTAAGGAAGAAGCTGATAAAGTCCATATAGAGTATTGAACTGTATGGTTCAGAGACGTGAATATTGCGGAAGTTAGAGAAGAAATATTTAGAGAGCTTCGAAATGTGGTGTTGGGGAACAACGGAGAAGATAAAATGGACGGAGAAAGTAACAAATGAAGATGGAGAGAAGAGGACGCTTTTAGCATCCGGCATCCTTCGTAGGAAAGCCAATTGGATTGGACATATCTTGCAAAGAAATTGTCTTCTTCATACCACCATAGAGGGAAAGGTGGAAGGAAAACGAGGAGTAGGAAAAAATGAAATCTTTAAGTTTTACGTCCCACGGTTATGCCGGTTAGGCTAAAGGAGACGGTGATAATGAGAGATGAGTGAAATGGTGGAATGAAGAAAGTGGGAGGAAACGGGAGAACCCCGAGAAAACCCACGAGCACGGTGTTTGTCCACCACAAAGTTCACTTGGTGGGGGCTGGGATCGAACCCGGGACCAACGGGGAGTAGGAAGAACAACAATATCTTATTGATGATTTGAAAAACAGAAGAAAATATTGAGAGTTAAAAGGGTAGGAAGTTGAAGATTGAGAAACTTGGAAGAAATTTCCAGCCCCGAACCTAAGAAAAAATAAACTTTGTTAGTCCCATGACCTGCTAGCAGGGGCGGATCCAGGGCGATCGCCCCCCCAGAAGAGGAAATTTTCTTATTTTATATATATAAATGAAACCTATCCCAAAGTTTGGAGCCCTTAAAAGTAGCAGTATGACAACCCACCGCCCCACCCCCAGAAGTCGGTCCTGGATCCGCCGCTGCCTGCTAACAGGCAGAATACTTAATATAATAATAATAATAATAATAATAATAATAATAATAATAATAATAATAATAATAATAATAATAATATTATTATTATTATTATTATTATTATTATTATTATTATTATTATTATTATTATTATTATTATTATTATTATTATTATTATTAAGTGCGTATGTGAGGCTTTCCGGGTAAGAGTGAATTCAATAAACAAAAGCTTGTTTCTTGAAAATGCAGTATGAATGGTCAAAATAATCGTCAATTTATTTGGAAACTGTATTTGCTACTGGAAGTGGAACGACTTCCACAAGCTATACATGTAGACACGAGAATTGGCTGCGATAGAGCAGTTTTGATATCTCTCTGCTCGAACTTCTTAAATGGAATTTCGGAGCGCTCAAATTCCACGTAACTTTTATTGAATTCACTTTACTGCACGGCACGTCTCGTATTTTGAGGAATAATTTCTTAACTCGTAGAACGATTTAAAAAAATGTTCACGTATGTTTCGTAGGTCTGTCCATTTTATAGGAAATTTAGCTTAGGTACGTACCGGAACTATTGGTGTAATCACGTACTGGAAAAATAAAACAAACTTTAAAAGAATTAATTGAATTTTAAAAGGGGAAACTTCGAGCAAGTTAGATAGCAAACTTCGAAGAAAACACTAAAAAACAGAAAACAATAATAAAAAGAGCTAAAAATCAGAATATATATATATATATATATATATATATATATATATATATATATATATATATATATATATATATATATATATATATATATATATATATATTTTAAAAAATTTAAGACATACCAAAAGAGCTAAAAGCAGAAAATAATTTTTAAAAAGACGCTAAAAAGTTACTATTGTCAATAAATATTTTTGAACTCTGTGCCAAACAAATAAATTAATGCCTAATACGTATAATTACTACTAAAACCGTAATTTTATGGTAATCAATAATTTATGTGGTTTGACTCAGACTTCAGAAATTTTTATTGATAATAGTAACTTCTATTTAACATTTCTTAAAAATTATTTTATGTTTTCTAGTTTTTAAAAATAAATATTTTCTGCTTTTAAGTGTATTTTTAAAAGTCGATTAATATTTAAAAATATATTTGATTTTAGATTTGTGATACAAGAAGTAGTTTTCTTACTGTCAACAGTAGCATCCAAGTATTTCTTGCGGAGAGTAGACAAAGGTTGGCCATTTCAATATTACTTGATCATCAGAACAAGTCAACAATCATTAATTATTTAGCGTCAACAATCATTAATTGTTTGAACAACCATTAATACACGAGCCATTCAAGTGTTATTACTATTTATCTCTGTTTTGGGGGTTCGCAGCAAGTTCCTTCCAATTCTACACGTATCCAGTATTACTATTTTCTCCATTATTAATTTTTTTTTTTCGATTTCAGTGGTTTCAACTGTTTTTTTTTTTTTTTTTTTTTTTTTTTTTTTTGACTTCTCAACGTTTTGTGAACCACTCCGATATCCTATATTATTGTTGGTGTTATGTTCCACTTTCTTGGTTTTCCATTTTTCTCTTATGTTTTCGGATAATTTTTTTCGTATTTTTTCTCTGTGCTTTCTGCAGATTGAGTACTATTATTACTTTGCCTTAGTGTTATTCGGATATTACTATTACACATCAAAGTATAACCTAGATGTGATCATTTCATGAAAACAAGCTTCAAATCCAATATGAATTTAAACTGGATTAAATGCTAATTTTACTGCATACGAGTTATTATTAGACATAGTTGACAGTCACTTGACCTGTTAGACGTTTAATTCACTAATTTGTGGACAGTAACTATAGTTGAGAATAGTTCTTTACTTATCTAAGTTGTTACTTACTGTCATTTTCATTCCCTATGGCCCTGGATTATTATGTTCACGACTCTGTAGTTGATTGATTATCCTGAAGTTGAACTAATAGATGTATCCCACAGCTATTGTAATCGAAATAAAAAAAATAAAAAAAAACTTTAAAAGTTGAATTCACTTTGGGGCCGCGGTGGCTCTGGTGCATGTGGTCGCGAGTTCAAACCAAACTCTGCTCCCGCCAATTGAACTTTGTGGTAGACAAACACCGTGTGCGTGGATTTCCTCGGGGTTCTCCCGTTTCTTCCCACTTTCTTTATTTCACCATTTCATTCATTTCTTATCATCATCGTCTCCTTTAGCCTAGCCAGCATAAACGTGGGACGTAAAACTCAAAAATTCCATTTCATTTCATTTCAAGAACTCATTTTGAATGTTCTAGGAGTGAATCCTCACTCTTGCTTATCTTGGAGAAAATTAAAAGTTGACATGTATCAGGCCTAGGTCTAGAGTCGAACTGTTGAACATTTTGCTCCTATTCGTTGTTACCACACGTCTTCTTGATTTCACTAACTTCATCTGTTTGTAAGTTTAAGATCAGAGGCTGATATTTAAAATCGAATACCTAGTTATTAATTTCAGTTACGACAATCTGGAAATCATTCTCTCCTCCAATGTGGTGTGTTTAGGTTTCTAGTTATTGAATCTTAGTTTGTGGCTAGATTAAAATTGCCAACAATCACATTTATGTAAAGAAGTAATTTCGTTACATAAAGTTGCAATATCAGTGTCTACGACCTAATCCACACAAATGTTATATAAATGTTGATATTTTACCATAAGTTTCTCAATTGCGGCAAAAATGTCGTTCTTCATTGATTTTTTTAAAGCTAATATTTACTAAAACTGTTTTGCAAAAATTTTAACAAGTCCATATCACAACTGAAGGCTCATAATCGGAAACCAATAGCCTGTAAGCAGGTCAAGATGTATAGCCATGTAAAATTACTCGAAGTAGTTAATATTACATAAATGAAAAGGCATAAGCGGTTTCCAGTACCTTCATTTAACTAATCACTTATTAACCTCACTTTATCTATACATTTTAGTATTTCCTACAATTTTCGCCATAAACGTTCTATCGTTTCTGCGAATTGAGAATCTATTATGAACTGCAGTCTTCTGCTACTTCCTTAGTTTTAATGTTAGACTTACTCTTCATTATCGTCCATTAACTGTAATATTCTTACCTTCTACTATTTCAAATGGGCTAACCATTGAACTACGAAGAATCCCAAGGTTTTTATTTATTTATTTTACTTATTTACAAAGAACGAAAATAGTGCAAAACGTATGAATGAGGGGAAAAAGGAATTCCTTATTCAGGATTGTTTACATTGTGAATTTAGCTACATTTTTTTTTCTTTGCGCTCCGTAGGTGTGCAAATTTATAGTGGTAATACGTATGCAGATACACACGTAAAGTTTCATCTCGCAAACTTACATACGCTAGTCTTACACCTGGCCAAATGAGAATTTAATAGTAGACTATTTGCCCTTGATTTATCAGTCTGAGATACAATCTTGTCTGTAAAGAAATTCCTCTTCATATCATAACGTTGCTTCAAAAGATTGTTTTTTCTTAATATTGTAATTTTACTGCAATGCATGTTGCGCTGATTCTAACTGACATTTCATTTTTTAAAGTAGCCTCTCAAAGTTGCGCTTTTACCATAACAATGATAAAGTATCATCACATTTGAAGCTATAGTGTTTATAAGAGTTAAAGTTATCTTTCATCGCTATTTATTACAAAATGTGTATATATATATATATATATATATATATATATATATATATATATATATATATATATATATATATATATAGAAGTGATGTAAAGTAAACCAAAGATACTCTGATTGAGCGACTTGGTAACTCTATGGTCTGCAACATACATATTTTTAAAGTAAACTTCAGAATTCCATACTTCCTTAAATTTCATTCTAAACGTTTATGTTCTACTTACATCATTGCTTAAGCAACACAAGAATGGAAATACATCAACAATGCAACATGAGCACAAGAATGGCTAAAATTTTCTCTTATGATGTATTATTGAAGCGTTGGCTACGGGATGGCACGAGATGAGTTCTACAAAATTTACGAGACGAGAACTCGTCTCAATTCTCGAAAAATCAGTTCTCATTCCGTCTCAATTTTCAAGAAATTTAGCCTCGTCTCGTTCTGTAAATGTATGTTCAAAATGTATGTCCTGATTTGCTTTCTCAATTTCATCTAGAAGTTACTAGAATCTACCCGTGTCACGAAGGAGCTATAGTGTATATTGTCTGATGACTTGCATATCTTTAAACGTTGAAGAACACTCTTCATTATGTTTGTAGAGTCACTAAGTATTTATAGTTTTAAACTTCCGAACTCTGCTGTGAATAAGTCGGAAGTTTTATAGAACTTCGATGTCTGTCCGTCTGCCGGTCGACAGATATCATAGCAAAAACTGTAAGAGATACCGAGATGTAGTTTTTTTTTTTGCAATCTATTCAGCGTCCCAAGGATAGGGTCTATATTCTCCGTGAACTCTCTTTTTAAACCGGTTCAAATTAGTTATGTCCTGTTTCAGCGTTTACCACCGCAAAATGAAAACGGCAACAGATGGCGAAAAACTATTATTTTTGCAAACAATTCAGCGTCTCACTGGAACGTATCATGACCAACCCAAACACACTACCGAAACCAGAACTTTAATATTACTCTTGGTGTTAATTCTGATTTCCACAGAGCAAAAATAGTAAGAGACATCGAGATACATTTTCCCCAGTAACTTTCTATTCGAACTGGAAGTGGTTTAGATTAATCATTTCCGGTCTCATCGTTTATCGCCATAAAACGAAAATGGCAACAGATAGCGAGAAACTTTTTTTTTTTTTTTTTTTTTGGCAAACAATTCAGTGTCTTAATGCATCGTACTATGACTATCCCGAAAATAATACCAAAACTGGGAGTGGTTCAAATTTAGTATTACTTCCGCTTTTAATACTGATTTCCACAGAGCAAAAACGGTAAGAAATATCGAGATGTGGTTTTCTGCAATCGATTCAGCGATCGAAGTATAGGTTCCTTTTCTCAATTAACCTCTTGATTCCCGGCGGGAGCTCATGTGGTTCGGATTCCACGTTAATCAGTAGGTCCACGTCTTATATAGCCTCGCTGCTGAAGGGGACGCTAAACTAAAATCAACTCAACTCAATTAACCTCTTATTCAAACCAGAAGTGGTTCAAATTAGTTACTTCCGGTTTAAGCTTTATCGCCATAAAACGAAAATAGTAAATTATAGGGAGTAACGGCTTTCTGATATGAATTCAGCATTCGAGAAACATTCTATATTTGATCTTATTAATATTGCAACCAGTAGTTATAGATGTTCTACTTGAATTTTGAGTATTGAATTCCCATAGTTTGGAAATCTGCTGTAGTTTCACACTGTGCAATAAAATTCATTTGTATTCTGCTCGAACAATTTATCTATTCGTAAAAATATTCTAAAATAGTAGATATTATCTATTGTTCGTCCCCTAATGGTGACATACACATTACTAACCCTTTGGGGATCTTATGGTAACTTTTGTACGATACGCGTTTTTCATGATAGATTGCGTTATTTCTCTTCTATTTGAGCTTTTTCGTCCGGGTTTTTTTTTCAACTCCAGAGACATTGTAGAAGACATTACGTATGGTTTCAGACCGTCCTGCGTCCAGACATAGGAGGTGATGACATCATAATTTTGAAATAGAAATTTTCCCTTATGAAGCCTATGTTCATTATTTTTTGGTGGGCTTATTTTTTCACGTAGAAGATTGAAATTTTGCACAAACATTCAGTCCACCGAGTAGTATTTACCAGATTTTTTGTTCCGATGTCAGTGTTAAAACAGGGGGGAACCAGAGGGGCAAAGGGTTAAAAAAGGGGATATTTTTACCCCCAAAATCCCGTTTTTCATTATTTTCCCGCCTCACATGCATGATGGGGACACGTGAGTCATACCGTCTGAAAGGCAGTTCTATTCTGAAGAGAATGAGGGTCGATTCATTATCCTAGGGTAATTAGGGACGTCTCAGGGATTTTTTGAAAAATATACTTTTATATAGGGAAAAATGGTACATGGTCGGTATATATTTTCTTTTTTTTTTGGCGGGCTTACTTTTGCACCTAGAAGATTGAAATTGTGCACAAACATTCATCATACCTAGTAGTATTTATCAGATTTTTTTCAGATCTCTGCATTAAAACAGGGGGGTCTAGAGAGGGGAAAAATTGAAAAAAGGGATTTTCAGACCAAAAAATCCCGTTTTTCACGATTTTCCCGCCTCACATACATGATGGAGACACGCGAGTCATACCGTCTGAAAGGCAGTTCCATTCTGAAGAGAATGACGGTCGAATTATTATTCTAGGGTAATTAGGGACGTCTCAGTGATTTTTTTCAAAATATACTTCTGTATAGGGTAACATGGGGAAATTTCTGAATTTTTTTCTGGCGGGCTTATTTTTGCACCTAGAAGATTGAAATTGTGCACAAACATTCATCATACCTAGTAGTATTTATCGGATTTTTTTCAGATCTCTGCATTAAAACAGGGGGTCTAGAGAGGGGAAAAATTGAAAAAAGGGATTTTCAGACCAAAAAATCCCGTTTTTCACGATTTTCCCGCCTCACATACATGATGGAGACACGCGAGTCATACCGTCTGAAAGGCAGTTCCATTCTGAAGAGAATGACGGTCGAATTATTATTCTAGGGTAATTAGGGACGTCTCAGTGATTTTTTTCAAAATATACTTCTGTATAGGGTAACATGGGGAAATTTCTGAATTTTTTCTGGCGGGCTTATTTTTGCACCTAGAAGATTGAAATTGTGCACAAACATTCAGTCCACCGAGTAGTATTTAACAATTTTTTTTCAGATTTCTGCATTAAAACAGGGGGGGTCCAGAGGGGCTAAAAGTTGAAAAAAGGAAAATTTAGACCAAAAAATCCCTTTTTTCAGCAATTTCCCGCCTTAGATGCATGATGGAGACATGTGAATGGTACCACCTGAACGGCAGTTCTATTCAGAAGATAATATGGGCGACACATGACCCTAGGGTAATTAGGGATGTCTCAGGAATTTTTTTCCCTGAGATCATAGTCTTTTGTGGTAATTTGGGGTATTGTGGGAATTTTTGATAAAATTTCTCCCGCCCTTACTATTCAAGATAGAAACTTGAAATTTGGCACACACATTCAGAAAACCAAGTACTATTTCTCAGATTTTTTTAGTTGTCTACGTTCACACGGGGGGTCTAGGGGGGCCAAAGTTCGAGAAAAAAAAATTCCCTCAGAAATTTTCACTTTGACATTTTTCCCGCTTCTGGTATATGGTATGAGCATGCAAGTGGTACTATTTGAAAGCCAGCTCTATTCTGAAGAGAATGAGGTATGAACCATAATCCTAGCATAAATAGTGACGATGCAGTACCTGCTTGACTGAAAGTCTAAAAAGTAGCCCAAAAACACAAGATCCCAAAAGGGCTAAACGTGACACACGTATATGCTTGTCTATGCATCTTTGACATTGCATTTTATTGCCCGTGATTTTCTTTTTGGCTCACTGTGTAGGCATATTAATGTTTCTTGATACTACTTAATATTCATTGTTCTATTTTCCCATCGAAAAATTGAAAAATGAAATGAAATCTTTAGTTTAACATCTCACGATTATGCCCTTTAGGCTAAGGGAAACCGATGATTAAGACAAGTGAATGATGATGGAAGAATTCGTGGAATAAGAATGTGGAAGGAAACGGCAGTATCCTGAGAAAAATCCATTGGTACAGTATTGTCCACCACCACAAGCTTACTTGGCCGTGGATCGTGGGGAAATTAGGTTTGCAGTAATCTATACACTTCAGTATTTCCCGATTCCATTTTAAGTAGATTTACGTACTCAGCGCAAAACTTAAATTGTACACACGACTGCATAAATTAAATATCAGTCGATTCAGCATATTCTTTTGATTTTCTTGAAAAACTGCATATGAAAGAAATCTCATATAAAACCAGTACCTCTGGCAATCCTGCCATGCGACTTAGTTCACTTGTAAAAGAGGAAATAATTTCGTAACTTTGCCGCACGCAAGGATAAATGAAACAAGCAATACCATCTGCTAACCCACATTTGTGGAGTGAACTCACTTTTTAATTGAAGACCTGAATTGAAAAACTACCTAAGTCCACCGGAATAATTTCTTTTCCTTTAGAAAAAATAAGAAAAATATAATATTGAATATTTTTGTTCGAAAGTGTTTTTGTGGTTTATCTTACTAATTACGTTCCTTGTCCTCCTTAAAGTGCCAACTGCGTGAAATTGATATATCAACATGGAAGATATGTTATATATGTCTGGAGCGTAGACTTGAGATATTTTCCATTTCAGGTCCTCAGTTTGAAATATATTTATGTAAAGTACCGTTATATGTTCAAAGTGTGAATAATTGATTACATTTTAATATACTAATGAAAAACATGATCGAAGAGTCTTCCTTCCCCTAAGCAAATCCTGAAATAACGCCACTTGTTTGTATTATGAGGAGTAATTAGAAAGTAAGGTTACAAAGTCTGCAGGAAAACTTGTTTCATACAACCAATGCAACCAACACATTAGTACTTACCTTAGGTTATTTTTCAACAAAGTCTCCATATCGGTTGAAAGACTTTCGTATCGTGGGATGAGTTTGAAGATTCTGTTCTGGTAAAAATCCTGTCCTTGCGTGTTCAGCCACGTTGTCACGAAGTGTTTCACCTCCTCGTCGGAAGCGAAGCGACGGCATCCTGGGTGCCCCTAGTGCAGGGCGCCCAGCCTTTTTTTTTTTTTTTTTTTTTGCTTTAGAACAAGGAAAAGATGAAAATCACTGGTACTTGGTCAGGGCTGTAGAAGGGATGTGCTCTAGTCGTTCCAAGCATAACGTCAGTGGTTGAAATACTGGGTCTCCAGGGTTGCCATTAACAATATTGGTCCGTCTTTCTTTGAAGACATGACACCACTTCCTTACATGTTGCTTTGAAGTTTAGCCTTCCCTATATACCTCTACAATGGTGTATACATGATCAGAGTCCGAAATCTTCAAACCTGTACCAAGATCGACATATCATTAATCTACAAATAAATTTTCGTTAAGTTACAGTAAATAACAAAAGTTTTATATTTTGTAACTTGGTTTTTCAATCATCCCTCGTGGGAGAAAAGTGAGCTTGGGGTGGTTTTCAATTTTGGTCCTCCATATGTATAACTTTCCTTCTGTTAAATAATAATTTTTCTCTTCATGTTTGAGTCCATTGTTATCTCGACTGATATCCAAATGACCATATCACAACTAAAAAAAAAAAAAAAAAAAAAAAAAAGAGCTTTCTGTTTTCAAAATTAAGATGACAGTGAATTCTTAATGCATACAACAATTCTCAGAGTCAAAGATGTTTGAAAGTCTAACTATACTGCGCGGATAAAACAAGTTACAAGTTTAATTAGACTACAAGAGACATGTTTGTACCCGTGATATTACCGGTTCCGCGTTGCTTTCAGGCGTGATATAATGGATTTTTACTACATTGAAATATCTGGAGAGGTATATAGAAGAATAAAACGAAGAAAATACTATCTGAATGAAAATAAATGAAGAATAAATCTTAATACTGTCCATGGAAATTGAAGTCAGTTTATTAAGAACCTAAAAACACAAATCTTAATTTAATTAGGCACAACATAGAAAAGAAAGAGCCTACAAGTATATTTTCCTTTTTCAAAATCAAAACACTTTATAGCTTTGTTTATGAAAGAAGAAAGTTGATTTGATTTTTTTTTAAAAAAAAAACGGAAGCTTTTCAACATTTGTAATATTCTTTTGTTGTGGCAATACTCTTTTGCTTTTTGTCTGGTTGATTCAAATTAATTATTCCTCTAAATGACGAGAGTATCTTTTCATGTTTAGTCTAGCAGAAATTCGTACAATATAACTTTTTACTTTGCAGTTGATTAAATCATTGAACAAAATTGGCTCTTTTTAATGAATACAATAGAAGTATATATTTACGGACAAAAGATGGAAAATACAGAGGATATAAAGAGACCCTCAAATGAAATAATAAAAATAAAAAAGACACAACGACAGCTAATTCGTTTTTGGAGGAAGTTTCAAGATATTTTGAAACTTCTTTAATAATGTTTTCCTTTACTGGATTTGGATACTTTAACTAAAACTTGAAAAATGAGATAAAGTATTTTGAAACCATTCTTAAATTGTAGATCTTTCCTTGAGACTGTTTACAGAATTCAAAAGCTGACGCCATGACCTAATTTAATTCTATCGGTTGCTTTCTTCGGAGTTTAGTATTCCGTTCAGCTTCGAAGCTATAATGAGACATTGATCTGCAACTTAATGTGGGAACCTCACAAACTTCCACCGGAAATCAAACTCAACTCTACTGAACTGACATCAGTGCCGTTACGCAAGGAAGTTGGTTTATAACTGGATGATTTCAAGGGGACATTCGAAATACATTAATTGATACGCTTGTGTGTGGTGTGTCACTGTTAGGAGTATGTGTGTCAGAGCTAAGAGTATGTGTATGTCAGTGTTAGGTATGTGTGTGTCACTGTTAGCAATATGTGTCAGTGTTAGGAAAATATGTGTGTGTGTGTGTGTGTCACTGTTAGGTGTATGTGTATCTGTATTGGGAATGTGTGTGTGTCAGTGTCGGGAGTATTAGCTTCACTATTAGGAATATGTGTGTGTTAGGAGAAAGTGTGTGTGTGTGTGTGTCTTTGTGTGTCAGTGTTAGGAGCATGTGTCACTGTTAGGTGTGTATATGTGTCTGTGTTGGGAGTATATCTGTGTCTGTGTTAGGAGACAAACAGCAGTAGACACAATCGCCTATTTATCAGTGTATATTTTTACATTACAGTTCATAAATAAAAACCTTTCCTAGTTATAGAAACTGTTTATTTAAAAAAAAAAAAAAATATTAACCGATTTGGAAAGAGCGCTAAGAAAACAGTTAATAATTTTTAAAATACTGTAAAGGGAAAAATTGTTTTAAAAATGGGTAGAACGTTACTAATATCAATATTTTTTTAAATTTTGTACCAAGCTAAACCTAATACAAAACTTATTACCTAATATAAAATTATAATGACATCTTTCATTAGGAACTAATTTGTCTAGTTTGGCACAAACTTCAATTTTTTATTGATATTAGTGCCGTTTTAGCCATTTTAAAAATTATTTGCTCCTTTTTAACGCTTCTTAAATTATTTTATGCTTTCCAGTGCTTTTCTGAAGTTTATTAATTATAAATATATAAATAAAAGCTTTTGTTGAGTTTTTTTTTTTAAAAAAAAAACAAGTCCGTTAATGCGTTTTAAAAGTTTATTTTTCCACTTTCCTTTTACATCATGGCTATTGATAGCGTTCGTAAAGCGTTTTTATTGCTCATGCGTACGCTTGGAATACACTGACCATGGTTTTAAATGTGGATGACCAATCACAATGCGCTGTAAAACGCGAAAGCAATAAAAACGCGGAGAAAACATTAGCTCCAGCGTATTTGTTGCGTTTTGGAACAACAGACCGCCCGCTGTTTCAAAGATGTTTAAAGGAAGAAAAGAAGGAAGACGTGTTGCTAATCAAGGGGATTTTAGCAAGAAACAGCTGCTTGGAAGATACTTTGTGCAGAGTATTGGAACTCTGCTATTATAGACCTGGACCTGGCAAAAAAAACGACCTGGAAACCCTGACTGGCTGACAGTATGATTTATAACTCTGGCGAAAGTAAAATTACCGAGTAGCCACCTAGGTCGCATTCGCTGCAGGGGGTGCGCGTTCTCAAATAGCCATATGCTTATTGTAGTGGATTAGGTGCATAACTACACTAGAGGTAGTACACCAACACCCAAAAACTAACTCTATGGCCTATGGAACCCGGAGGTTCAATGCCGCATTCATAGAAGTCTCCGGTAACGTCCTTAGCCAACAGGATCCAGTTTCTATTTTGTATATGTTTTTCTGCGAGATCCATCTTAATATTGTCCTCCCATCTGTACCAGTACCTAGGTTATCTGAGTGGTCGTTTTCCGATTGGACTTCCAGTTAGAACTTTTGAAAGCGTTTTTATTTTCTTCCATTCTGGCTACATGACCTGCCCATCTGAGCCTCCTGGAATTGATCCTAACAATGTTTGGTAAGGACACAGACACCCTATAAAATGAGTTGACCTACGAAACATATTGTTAACTACTATCAAAAAATATATGTTTCAGAATCCTGAGATACCCACACGACAATTTTTATAGAGGGAGTTTGGCTACGAGCATATAACTTGAAGTACTCCCCAACTACCTCTATAAAAAATGTTGCAGAAGTACCGCAGGATCCTGAAATTTGAATTTTTGGATAGGCTAGTTCCTAAATGAAGTCTTGGCCCACTACGGCAAATCCCATAGTTTTGGAACTATGAACTTTTAAATTTCATTTTTTCATGTTTTCGGCAGGCTGTAACTCCGAAAGGAAGCACTTGTGCGCCTAGGTTGGTCTATACTTTTTGCCTTATTTTGGTGTCAGGAATCACCTTCCAAACGTTGTCGGTGTTGTTTTGAAACACCCTGTATATATATATATATATATATATATATATATATATATATATATATATATATATATATATATATATATATATATATATATATATATATATATATATCAAGATTTTTGTGAGATAGATTCGTAACAACAAAATAGATTCTACTCCCGTCTTTATTTCTACATTGGAATCAAAAAGCGATTGATTTGACTACTTGTGGTTTCCAATCTGAATTCCCGAAACTTAGAAGTCTGTCATTTCACAATCTGTCATTTCACAATCTGAAACGAACTTTTTTCCCCCCTGTTACAGAAATGGTTTTATTACATGCGGACGAGGAAAGGGATGAGGGGGAAAATGAAATGAAATCTTTGAGTTTTACGTCCCACGGTTATGCCGGTTAGGCTAAAGGAGACGGTGATTATGAGAAATGAATGAAATGGTGGAATGAAGGAAATGGGAGGAAACGGGAGAACCCCGAGAAAACCCACGCACACGGTGTTTGTCCACCATAAAGTTCACTTGGCGGGGGTTGGAAGGGATGAGGGAATGCCGGCACTCAACCATGAAAATTTTAGTACAGCAACTTCTATGGTTTCTACATGTCCTTCGACTTACCTTCGTTTCTCATTTTATTTGCGATGTTGTTATTGCATGCAAAGTTTGCAATGACATTCATTTGCGTATGAATACATCATGTAAAATGTATACAGACAATATAAAAAATGGTTAGTGAAATAACAATTTTAAAAAAAGGTACCGGAAAAGATAACGCAAAAAAAAAAACATTGTACTTACATAATGAAACTAATATTAACTCGATTATGAATTTAATACACTAGTTCCTCCTAATAATCCCTTAATGGATGTTCACTCACTGTAGTCAATAATTAGGTTTTTCCCTTGCGATTATGCTATGTTGACCTACATTTTCCGCAGTGCCAATTACGACGTGCGAACTGCTCCAAGTTTCGCACGCAACTTTTGGCAAATCCTTTCGAGGAACTGGGACTAACATGCATGTGGCCATCTTTACTTAAGATGCTTTTGTAGAGATCTCAAGTCAGTTTTATGTTAACGCCGTTGCTATTAAAACGCAACAACTCGGGGGATACTATTAACGCTAAACTGTGCGGGAACAAGATGGAAGATTACTAGTTCATAATCTGATGAAACTTATAATCACCAACAAAAGTGGTTTGACGCTAAAAGCTGTCATCATTTCAAGCTGAGACACGACTCAATGTCAGGTATTCGCCATAAATTAATCTTCATCAGAAGAAGCTAACCCTGTAAAATACTTCACGCGTATACAAACTGGAAATCTCTCTCTCTCCCTGCCCTTTTCATTTAAACTACCAGATGAGATTGGAAGCGGGCAGAACTAGAGGTACCAAAGAGCACAAGGCAGGGCAGGAAACCAAAAGCCGTAAAAATTTTAGTAGGTCAACACTGCTGTCATGTTAACACAAGAGTTAAACAGGGGTCTGTACGCATGTCGCCAGTTGCTGATAAGCACAAAGCCATTTGTTTGAAACGTGTGTTTTCTGGTCTTTTTTTTTTTTTTTTTTTTTTTTTTTTTACCATGCTATTGTTTAAGGATACAGCTTAGAGATTATGAGTTAAAATGATACAAACGTGTTGTTCTCCAGCTTAAAGATAATCTAACAAAATTACAATCTCTGGGAGTAAAATTCAAATTAAATAGACTCAACTAGTTGTCAAGGCAAGTAATTTATACGTTAATAGTTAATTATTAGCACTATTTTACTACTACTACTACTAGTACTATTATTATTATTATTATTATTATTATTATTATTATTATTATTATTATTATTATTATTATTATTATTATTATTATTATTATTATTATTAACATAAACGAAGAGACCATAGCTTCCCTTGCTGATGCAGTAGCTAGTGCACGCGCGCGCCTTTGCTTGTGTTTCGATCCCACCTTACAGTGTAGGTTCACGTCTCATATAGCTTCTACGCTGAAAAAGGAACGTTGAACTCCAACTAACCAAACCGACCATAAGAGAACAATGGCAAATTAAAAAGAGAAAATAATACCATTAATAATATCGGATGTCTGAGTAGCCCAGAAGACATGAAAACAGGCGTTTAAAAGAATCGAAATTGAAGGGGGCAGTGGCGGATCTAGATTGGGGCCGGGGAACCTAGCTCCATCACTTCTCAGAGTGACGAAAATAATTTAAGCTACTATTCATATATTTTTGAAACTTTATAGTAAGCTCATGTCATACCTACAATAGTCTGGATTCCGGCAGGCCCTCCAGTTTTTAATTTCTAGATCCGCCACTGGAAGGGGGAGGGGAATAAAACGTAAGACAGAAGTGCGTCGTGCTGGACTTCTACACAATAGTAAGAACTGGAACTTTCTGGAGTCCATACATCAAAGGAAAAAAAGCACATAGAAGCAGAACTTATTTTACTTGGATATCCAATATAGTATTACGTTCTTGGATGAGGAGTTGAAAAAACGTAATACGTAATACGTAATAATAATAATAATAATAATAATAATAATAATAATAATAATAATAATAATAATAATAATAATAATAATAATAATAATAATAATAATACAATAAAATCTGTCTTTAGCGAAATCGAACAGGACTCGCAAAAATTCATGTTAAAAATAGGTTTGCTGTTAAAGGTAGACCTATGAAAAAAATGCATCCATATAGTGGATATACTGAGATAAGGTAAGCGTACCTTAGTCAGTTTACTGTATTTGTTTCTACCACGAATTGTTAATACCCGCAAAACTTACAATAAACAGAAAAAGTATTTACGCTAACTTTTATTTATAACTTTTTAAATAATTAAGGAAGTTTTCTGTACACATTACTGCTAGGGATGCGCACGAGACAAGATTTGTGGCTGTCTCGTCTCGAAAATGTGCTGTAAAAATGATGTCTCGACTCGAAAAATGTGTGTTTCTCTATTGGAAGAGCCGTGTCTCGACTCGAATTTTCTCAGAAAAATCCTGTCTCAACTCGTCTCGTGCGCATCCCTAATAACTGCTTGGCTGCTCGACTTTCCACAAAGTCTTTAGCCTGAGAAACCACACTAAGCATATGTGTCATTTCGACATAAGGCAAATTGTTGTAGTTCCTGTAAATTTTTAAAAACATCTTAATAAGTCTTTAGCTGAAACTTTTCTCCCAATTCTTGTCACAAGTCTCTCCTTCCTTCATCTTCTCTTCTCCTTTTAAACTTTCCGTATAATTCTCGGTTAAAGCATCTATATCGGTTGTGTTGGTTTTGGTCTGCACATCACTGTCTGTTTTATTGTCACATTTTCTAACTTTCGAGTAAACTAGGAAAGAAGGTTCAACATTCCCATGCTATTCAATGCAATGACACATATCAAACTAACTTCCCTTGCTGTCTGCACTTGCATTTCCGAAATTAAATTACCTACATACTATTATAGTTCAATCCCAATCCATTTCACCTATTAACTATATTTCACTAAACTCACACACACCTATTAACTAAACTCTCTCTCTCTCTCTCTCTCTCTCTCACACACACACACACACACACAGGGTGAGTCATAAGTCTCCATACAAATGATGATAATACTACACTACAGTTATGTTCCACATGTTTCCCTTGCATGTCGAGACAAAATGGCAGGCGCTCCAACCAATTCCGACGAACATTTGTCAATGTTGCACTTGTTACTTGTTTGCATGCTGCACTGATTCTTTGTTTAAGATTATTCAAATCCCGAATTTTCTCCTGGTACACAATCGATTTCAGGTGGCTCCACAAATAAAAATCCATGGGAGTGAGGTCTGGCGACCTTGGTGGCCACTCCACCGAACCACGTCGACCGATCCAATTCCCCGGGAACTGCTGGTCCAGCTATCGGCGCACTTCAATGCCGTAGTGGGGTGGTGCTCCATCCTGCTAAAAAAAAGGAGGGAAGCCCTCACTCTCATCCAAGATTGACATTAAGATGTCATTTTTCAACATATCAAGATAACCTTTGGCGTTAAGGTTTCCTTCAATGAAAAAAGGGCCAACAATCCTGTTACTCCATATCCTGCACCACACTATGAGTTTCGCTGCATCTTGCTGTTTGCACTCAGACATCCAATGTGGGTTGGTATCACTCCAGTACCTCACATTTTGCCTGTTCACCTCACCACTAACATAAAAGTTTGCCTCATCTGAAAAAAGGATGGTACTAACAAAATCATGATCACTTTGGTACATGTTTAGTGCCCATTCACAAAACTCTGCCCTGCGATCAGGATCGTCTTCTGACAGCTTCTGCAACATTTGTAGCTTGAATGGGTGCCACTTGTTAGTATGCAAGATACACATGACACTGCTTTGGCTGATACCAATTTCTGCAGAGAGGCGTCGGGTTAACTTTTTCGGACTCTTGACCATTGCTGTCAGCACCATCGTTGACGTAACTTCATTTGCTGCCGTTTTCGGTCTTTCACGTCAAGGTTCGTCGGCCACAGAATCTGTCCTCTTGAATTTCTGAATGAGTTTGGCCACTGTGTCATGGGTTATCTGCGTTCTGTGTGTTTCATTGAACGCACGTGCTACATGACGCGTGGTACAACTACCAGCCAACAGAATGATGTCAATACGTTCTTCCTTCGTAAATGACATTCTTTCGCTTCTTTAACTTTGGTTCAACTACCTAGAAAATACGTAAAACATAAACATTAGTCATCTTGTATGGAGACTTATGACCTACCTCTCATTGAATATCTAAAATCTTTCTAAACGCCTCCGGAATTTGAAATTTTCCCTTAAAAGGCTTATTTTGATTTCGTTGTCCGCGTAACAGAGTTTCTGCTTAATTAAGGGTATTTAACACTTTTATTTTGCTTCTAAATTCATGGGGCCCAGAAATACGGTGTATTTCATTTTAAGATAAGTTTTTATTCAGTAAGGATTCCGTAGAAGACGAGTGTTACTGTACTAGACAGTTCATAGAGCAGAAATGTATAGTATATTACAGTGGGATCTTGTTAACTCGAAGCTGAAAGGAATACATAAAAATTCGAGTTATCGAGTTTTTCGAATAATCAAGGTAAGACATATCAAGGTGGCCATAACAAAAATTCGAGATACCGAGGTTCCGCTTTCCTCATTAAAAGTGACCATATAACCTCCATAACTGGTAATTTTATTTGTTCGACCTCTTATAATTCGAAGTTGTGAAACTTCCAAGAAAGAAGAGGAGTTATTGATCTAGAAACAGGTGGAGGTGGGCTTTCATGTCTGGACGATATTAAAATATAATTACAATATACATTAGCAACAATGACAATTACGTAAAAACATAGTTATCGAGGTCACATCAAGAGAAATTCGACGTATAGAGGTAAATCTTAACTTGTAGAAGTTCGTAGATACGGAAGTTCGAGTAACCGAAGTTTTTAAATATCATTAGGAAACCCTTAAAATTCGACTTATCGAGATTACAATTGTTAAATATTTTACTCACAGAGGCTATTTTAACATTGAGTGTTATAGAGAGTTCAAAAGAATGTGAAAAACTTCGAGTTATCGTGGTCCAAGGGTATGATTGACCTAAAATCCTCAGAAAATGGACAACTTAATTACAAAATAGTTTTGTGTTATTCTTTCTAGATAATTTTTTACATGAACTACATGGTTTATTCATATTATTCTGCAAAGTAGTTATTTTATTTGATTGCAAATATTTACACAAACATTCAGATATAAGCTTGAAGGGCAGTTCGCACTCCAGTCATTAAGAGCATTTCACATTCTCCGTGTGTTGCCTGTACATTCGAACGACTATATAAATACAAGCAATTGGCCCCTTTTCATATAACAGTTGTCCGGACGAAACTCGTCAGTGTGTAAAAGAACATCAGGATTTTTGTGCTAGCACCATCCCACACTTGTCCGACCATTTGCATGGACGACATGAATGAGAGGCGTGACGGTGTATGGACAACAACATATTGTGCTTCTTTTATCCTTCCAATTGTTGGACGAAGTATTGCCTGTTGTAAAATTGAAAAAAAAAATCTTAAAAAAAGAGTAAAAATAAGCACTAACGAGCTCGTAAGTAATGAAATCTTATCTTTATGACATGACCTTTCAATTCGACATCTTCCTTTTATCTACAGGATGGGCACAAAGTTCCTGTTACCACTCCCCTTTTAAAATACTAAATATCGCAAATATGCAAGCTTTAATTATAAGTGTAGGTGTATTCACTATTGGTTGAGTTTTATGTGTAATGGACATCTGTTGATTTTATGTCTAAATGTCTAACAAATCAACATTGGCTCTATAGCGCTCCGAACACAAATATGCCACCAGATTCTGTAGAACATTCTTCGCACCATTATTGGAGTAACCTGTCAGAAAGCAAGTCTTACAGCTTCTTTCAACTCATCAATCGTAGCATAACGTTGTGCTATAACAATATTTTGAGAGCCAATTCTCACAGGTCGTTAAGTCCAGGCTTCGAGGTGGCCAGTTAAGTGGAGCGGGCAATGAAGGCGATCCTCGATCAATCCACCGTCCTGGAAACACCTCATTGGGACATTCTCGAACTGAAGTGGCAAAATGAATAGGCGCTCCATCTTGCTGAAACTAACATGTCGCCTTCAACCCTCAGGTTTACAAAAGGGAAATGAACAGTTCCTTAGCATATTAAGATATCGATGTTGGTTAATGGGTCTGTCAAATCTCTCGCTCTCTCTCTCTCTCTCTATAGGTAGATAGATAGATCGTAAATTTGTTTGCTGTTGACGCCAGCCAAGATTATGACATGAGAAGGTTATTCTTAATCTCCTCATAAAAATAAGGGTTTTCCTTTGACCAGAAGGGAACATTCTTTGATCGAGAGCTTCGGTGTGTGGGACATTCATAATTTAAAATCACTTTTTTACGTTTCGGGATAGTGTCAAGCACCTGAAGAAGTGCGTCATATGCCTATTTCCTTCGATTTAAATCATTATCAGATAATTCTTGAACAAATTTCAGTTGATATGGGTGTAATTTTAAGTCAAGTCCCATGTAATTGCGCTTAATTGGCCGGGGTATACGAAGTTTCGTGGACCATATGCGGGTTGACTTCCTTGGTGATCTTTCCAAACGCCGCAACTTCTTTTCATTATTTCTCTTTTATTGATGATATACCACTTCGTAGTTCATCTGAAATGCTCCCGGCCGGTAGAAAACAGTTTCTGTACAGACACAGAAGTGTTCTCTTTGGAAAGAGCTTTCGTCCGAACCGTGCCTGGAAATTCATACGCACCTCTTCTAACGTTTTCACTGTTCTGGGCTTCTTGAACCCAAGTGCTTGTGTTGATACATTCTTCAATGGTATAATCACTTGTATAATAACTTGTATCTTAAATAAGAAAGAAATACAAATTGTATTTACAGTTTACACAGTCTGATTAGTTTATACGTAGTTAAAGGAATGACGGAACTTTGTGTCAGTAGCGGATCTGGAAGTTCAAATCAAATGAAAATATTAGCAAGTAATTGTTTTCATTATTGGGAAAAAAGGAAAAATGGATGATTTCTTCTTCTTCTTTTTATTATTATTATTATTATTATTATTATTATTATTATTATTATTATTAGTAGTAGTAGTAGTAGTAGTAGTAGTAGTAGTAGTAGTAGTAGTAGTAGTAGTAGTAGTAGTAGTAGTAGTAGTATTTTAGCAAATATTTATTAAAGGTATATTGGGATTTACAACATCCCTAGTTAAGCGAATCATCATTTAGTTTCTTCTGTCACAAATTTACAAGTGTGTCACTGATTTTTGTTCTAAATAATTAGTTTTCTTTTTGTTAGTTATAGCAGTGCATTTCGGACAAGATATTATTTAGGTAATTACCAGTCAATGTTAATTTGTAGAAGAAACAGTTGAAGAGCGTAACTATGTTTGCTTATTATAGATTCATGGTTGTGATGGAAGTTAAGTCGTGTTAAAGAATTGAGTCTAAATTGGTTGTAATATTGGTAATAGCTGTTGCTGAAGTATATGTAGTTAGAAACTACGTTGAATATTAAATGTTGATTGTGAAGAAGCCTACATTTATTAAATGATACAGACAGGTCTAGTTTAACCCTCTTAAGGTCCTCAGGTCTATTTTGATACATTTTCAATGTTCCATAATTCCTCAAGTATATCATCTAAAATTCTCACATGACTTTTATTAATTTTACTATGTTTGCTTATAAAATTAATATAATCGCCGTAGGTCTTTAAATTACAGAGCTCATAAATTATTTTTACACTTAAGTTCCTCTGGGTCCATTTGGACCTATACAATTCACTATGTAGATCTTATGCAGTGTTCGGACCATTACACACTAAGATGCACTTGTTTATGATCACTCGTTGCTTTGGTAAATCTTTTATCATTTTTGGACGTTGGCGGAAAATTTCCCACAAAACGGGAAATTCGTAGAGGCGGCAGAAATGAAGGGAATTTCTTTCAAATATAGTGACAAATCAGAAAGTTCTTGCGCTCTTCGCTTATTTTACACTATATTCGATCAGTAAGGTTCTCGTTTACTCTGGCGTTCTTGCTTTCACTTTCCCCTTGTATCCAGTGGCGTAACCACTATTTTTTGGAGGGGGCAAGTATCAGTGTCATTGATGAATATTGTAAAGTTCAGCTGTATTGTATTGTAAAGTGTTAGTGCAGAAGTAGGTAGAGCAAATTAGAGTCCGTAATCATTTCCCACTACCGTTTTTTTTTTTTAATTATAGAATCCTCTAAACAGTATTTGGCATAAATACTACAATATTGTAACTTCTGTAATATTAGGTAGGTGTCCACTCAAGCTGACAGTCTCGGAAAGATTTCTTCACTACCAAACTACGTGAATGATTGTAGGACACTCGCTGCTTCACTACAAACAGAGATGGGTTAGAGATCCCTACAAAGCTCCACTGCAAGCTACGGCGAGTTGTGATTAGGAATATCTTGCTACTCCACTGCAAGCAGAAAGAGAGATAAAGTTTCCTACAAGGCTCCATTGCAAGCTAAGGCTTTGAGTTTGGGTGAGGTACTTCCTAAGCTCCACTGCAAGCCAAGAAAGGAGACTTGAGCAGTTGAAAAAAATAGCTGTCCATGGAATCCTCTCGGTTATACATGCGCCCCAGGTGAGGCAGTGGTGCTGCTGTTCCCTCTTCTTCATGTGACCAATGGTATCGCTGTCTTCTCCGTCGTCTGCAGCCATAGTACTCCATAGTAAGGTGCACGTGGTTGTTGTTTATAAGGAGGTACATATGTTGGGTGTTTGTGAACATAAGTACGTGAACATTACAAAATATATAATTTGCATTATTTATTGCATGGATATAATATTGATGTCTGACTGCCCCCTGCCCCTCTGTGGTTGTACCACTGCCTGCATATCTCCATATTTTCGCGGATGTATTTCAAACCCTTCCATTTACACTATAAACCATAATATCTCAACTGTCTATGGACATACACTTTCAGATTTATTGTTGTACTTTGGTGTGTGTGTGTGCATCAGAGCCCTGCACGGGCCGGGCGCGCCCGGTTTGGCCCGGTGCCCGGCCCGTTTCAAGTAATATCAAACTGGACCGGGCCCTAACGGGGCCGGGCACATTTCGGGCACATATCGGGCCGAACCGGACCGAGCCGGATACTCTGAAAAACGGTTCGGAAACTAATGTTGTCAGCCTATTTGTTTTTTTTAATGTCCTCCACTACCTCTATTTTTGCCGTGTTTGTACGGTCTTACTGTCAGCCTATGTTAATCGTAATATGTTTGGGAAACTGACTCTTTATTCAAGACTGCGATGTACTGGTAATACTATTACTATTACTACTTCTACTACATCTATTACTACTTCTACTACATCTATTACTACTTCTACTACATCTATTACTACTTCTACTATTATTACTACGACCACTGCTAATACTACTACAAGTGCTACGACTTCGCGTCAGAGTTGACATGTCTGGTGGTACCGAATTTACTTTCTAAGTACAGAATAAAATGGAGAAATGCTAGTTATTATGGCCGGTCTGCGTAGAATGTGAACCGATGGTTGATCTACGAGGGAGAACAGTGGCTCAGTAGAAAAAACACTCACATCTGGTGCTAGAGGTCGTCTGATCAATCCCTGCTCATGCTATGTGAGCTTTGTTGTGGTCAAACATCGTGTGCGTGGGAGTTTCTGGGGTGGTCCCGCTTCCTCCCACTGTTTTCTTTCCACCAATTCATCCCATCATCATCCATACAGCCTGAGCCGTAGTTACCTAAAGAACGTATGATAAAGTCAAGTACTTGACCTAGTAAGTAGAATATGGTACGCTACCATTGGACCACGGAGGGCAAAACCATGAACTGGCGTGCTCATAAGATCAGTGCAATTTGTAGTAATGTTCAATTAGCAAGGCAAATATCGAATGGTGTTACATGTTCATGTATTGTTTATAGTATGATGCTACAAATATAACAAAATAACTAACTCTATGGCCTATGGAACCCGGAGGTTCAATGCCGCGTTCACAAAAGCTCTCCACTGACTTCTATTCTTAGCTAACTGCATCCAGTTTCTACTTTGTATTCCAATCTCTGCGAGATCCATCTTAATATTGTCCTCCCATCTGCGCCTAGGTCTTCCTAATGGTCGTTTTCCGATTGGTCTTCCAGTCAAGACTTTGAAAGCGTTTCTACTTTCTTCCATTCTAGCTACATGACCCGCCCACCTAAGCCTCCTAGACTTCACGACCCTAACAATGTTGGGTAAACCATATAAATTATGTAGTTCCTCGTTATGAAGTTTCCGCCATTCCCCATTCCCGTTCCTCTTGGGTCCGAATATTCGTCTCAGGATCTTTTCTCAAATACTTTCAGTCTATGTTCTTCCCTCAGAGTAAGTGACCATGTTTCGCAGCCATACAAAACAACAGGCATGATTATCGTTTTGTATATTTTAAGCTTCAAATTCCTCGACAGAATTCGCGACGACAAGAGATTTTGAACTGAATAGTAACACGAATTCCCTGCTTTTAGCCGACATTTAATTTCTTCATGAATATGATTTTCCTCTGTTAATATTGATCCTAGATATTTGAAACTATCCACTTTATCAAAAGTATTATTCGATATTTTAACGCATCCATAATTTGCTGTATTACGGTCCCGACGCACTTCGATGTATTTAGTTTTCTCTGCATTTACTTCTAAACCCATGTCCCTGCAAGCGTTTAATAAGATCTCTGCATTTCTTTCTATTGATCTCCTATCATCACCTATTAAATTTACATCATCAGCATATGCCATAACCTGGTGAATACCGTTCAACTGTAGGCCCTGGTTGCTATCTTTGATTTTCCTTATAGCGTATTCCAGAACGAAGTTAAATAATAATGGCGACAATGCATCTCCTTGTTTCAGGCCATTTTCGACGTGAAAGCTCGTGGACAAAAATTTTCCTACCCGAACTTTACTTTGGGATTCATTTAAACATATCTTAATTAATCTAATTAGCTTTCTTGGTATTCCAAGTTCTGTAAGAACGTTGTATAATGTTTCTCTCCTAACCGAGTCGTACGCCTTTCTAAAATCAATAAATAGTTGATGTACCGGGGTATTGTATTCCCACTTTTTTTCGAGTATTTGGCGAATGGTAAATATTTGGTCGATAGTTGATCGATTTCGTCTAAATCCGCATTGATAATCTCCAATAATTTCATCTGCGTATGGGGTCAGTCTTGCTAATAGAATATTTGAAAGGATTTTATAGGATGTTGACAGAAGAGAAATGCCTCGATAATTATTACAGTCAGTTTTGTCGCCTTTCTTGTGAATTGGAACAATGATTGATTCTTTCCACTCTTGTGGCAATTCTTCCTTGTTCCAGATAAGGAGATATAACAAAATATAATGATCAAATAAATCACCAAATCGCCAGGGTCGATTAGGTGTTCCTGGAACGGTGGCTCAGTGGTTGAGCGTTCACCTCTGGTGTATGGGGCCCCTAGTTTGATCGAGCTCTCGCCAAGTGAACTTTGTGGTGGACAAATACCGTGTGGGGGATTCGCGGCGTTCTCCTGTTTCCTTCCACTTTATTTATTCCACTATTTCATTTATTTCTCATCACCATCGTCTCCTTTAGGCTAGTTGGCAGGGACTTGGCGGGGACTGGAATCGAACCCGGGACCCCAAGCACCAGAGGTGAACGCTCTACCACTGAGCCACCGCGGCCCCCCTTTCTGTACTTAGATTGTAAAGGATGTACCACCAGACATGTCAACTCTGACGCGACGTCGTAGCAGTTGTAGTAGTAGAAGTAATAATAATAATAATAATAATAATAATAATAATAATAATAATAATAATAATAATAATAATAATAATAATAATAATAATAATAATAATAATAGCAGTAGTAGTAATAATAAGA